>NW_023494910.1:0-110000 GCF_904425465.1 Colossoma macropomum
TCTGTCTGGACAGGGTTGGGATAGCTACTGAAAAATTAGTAGTTAGCTACTTTCCCAAAATTTGTAGCGAGCTACAATTTAGCTACTTTTCCAGAAAAAGTAGTGGCTACTTTTTAGCTACTTTTTGAAAAGTAGTGCACTACTTTTTAGCTATGGGTTAGCTAAGAGTGCGATTGTCAGAATGTTTGTGAATCTCCACCTGACACACCAAACAAGCCCAACTGATAGTGTGAACAAGACACTGCATTTAGTCATGTGCCAGAAAGAAATATACAATTTAAAAGCTGCAAATATACAAAAAGATCACCAAAAAGTCAGTTTAAGTGTAACCAACAATCTTACACAAACTTACACAACCAAAGGTGTGATATCCAACAAAAATGTAGACTAAGTAAAGGCAAAGTCCTTCATTCCAGGTTTTTTCCTAACAAAAATCAATAAAAATAACCAAATACAAACCAAACAATTTAATGCAAGGCATTATCAACTGTTAAAAATAAAACTGCTCTAATTTAAACATTTCAGCAAGAAATGTACAGACATGACATTCAGTCCTTTGTTAAACTTCAGCAACACTTCAGCCTCAAAATTTGTATCAGTGACCCTGACTCTGCAGAGTACTATTAGTAATACTCTATTACGAAAATGTTTTTTCCACTTTAGCTAAGACAGGGGTCAGCAACATGCGGCTTATAACTGTTAACAGGGCCGTAACTAGGATCAGAATTTTTGTGAGGTCCATTTTACAGAAATGTTACTCACATCTGATTTGATTTTGTTTCATTTACCTCTCTCTCTATCTTTGCTTGTCTCCTTTGCATCTCTCTACTCACTCATTATTATAAAAGCACACATTAAACATATGTTATGAAAGGCTGTCTGTACCAAAGCCCATCCAAAGGGAAAAGCGGCTACTCATATAGTTAATGAGACAAAATATAGTCTAATATACCTGCTGATTTCGTAATGTTTGCTACATGATACTATACCTTCAATATGCTGGTTAACAGTGAACTTTAATGTTGCTTGTAGTCTGTTATGGTTAGATAACACAATATAACTTTAATTTCACACCTAATGTCTAAGATTTAAGAGAAACATTGATCATTTGTAGATGAATGGACTTATTTGCATTTAAAATCACTCCAGCTGGTTTCCGGATACGTTTAATCTGCAACGAGAAACTGTCAAACACTAAGTCGTGAAGCCAGCTTACAGCTTTTAGCGCTCACACTCCTTCCACCAGCTGCACGAGGCTGAAGTTGGCTTCCTATTTGAATTTTCCAGTTCCACTTTAAATGGTGCAGCAGTTACACTCCGGCGCTCCAAGTATTATAATAATAACTGCTGCACCATTTAAGGTGGAACGGAAAAATTAGAAAAAGAAGCGGGTGAGTAAGAAGCGACTTCAGCTTCATATCAGCTAGAATAGAGTCTAATTTGTGTCTCATTAAACAATAATTGTGTCTAATTAACTAATTTGATCATCAGGACCCGCCGCTGCAGAAAGGTAGTTAAGCTAACTGGCTAAAACTGACTTACTCTCTCTCTCTCTCTCTCTCTCTCTCTTTACATGCCAATTATGTTCAGCATAACTTGGAAAAGATGAAAATACTGATTTGGGCTGAGTCTTTATTGTAGCTCCTGAAACTGATCAGTATAATCACTCCTTTCTCTAATATTTTTAGTTCAAATTTACCAAAACTACTAAGGAAATCTTGAAAATATGATTTCTTAATCAGCTGCTTTTTTCCGGGAAATAAATTTAAATAATAAATGCAGATTTAGGACAAAATGGACTGTTGGATTTATAGGCTTTTATTCTGATGAGTCCAACTCAGTCAATCACTTTAGTGACACTGAGAGATTTTATTGAGGCAGGTTAGCTCTTTTATTATTCTGATATTTTGAGAGCAGCTGAATTATTTTTAGAGTGATAAAATCATCAGTAAAGGTGTTTTATTTACTGTAATCTTCACTGAGAAGCTCCGCGCTGTGAGGATCAGTAAAACACAGCTCAGGAGGAAAATGACGGAGTTACTGAACTGAAATAAGCTGGCTGAACTTGAATTTAACTGGATGTTGAATTAATTCACAATTATTCTTTCAATCAACATATTTCAGAAAATAATTAAATTAATTTATTCAAATTAATCTAAATAATCTAAAAACTCAAGAGTTTAAAGAAAGTGAGTTTTATAAGTGAGACTTGTTGAGTCAAAGAATCTTTTCTCAGTACAATTGGACTGAATCAGAAATATGAAGATAATCACTTCCTGCTAATACAACATTCTGAGTCAGGAGGAAAAACACAGTGCTGGACCTTTAAAGAGCACTGAGGTGATGAGGTCATTATTATTATTACTAATATTAATTATGTTTCTTACATTTATCTCTGATACACACACACACCACACACACACACACACACATACATATATATATATTATATATATATATATATATATATATATATATATATATAAACATATATATAAACTATTTTAAAAGCTGATTGTTTAAATTTAATTCAATGAAATTACTCGTACAATAATCTGTTTGAAAAGCGGTTTGAGGTTCTCTGTGTATTTACAATTTTCCAGATCAGTTTCTGATATTAAAATCTTATCTTATTATTCATAATTAACACTTAAAGGGGAAGTTTTTCAGAGGTGGTGATAGGAACCAGACGTCCCCCTGAAACGCTGCCGGATGTGGGACACACAGCTGGTCTAAAATGTATTGAAGTCCATTCATAGAGAATCTCGGGAACAATCAGCCAATTAAAATGTACTCAGAGGGAAGGAAACTACGGCATGACAGCGGGGACAAAACGCAAAGCTGAACAGTAGGAGGCGTCATTATCTCCACTCTGGCGCCACCTACTGGATATTCAGGGAACAGCAGCTGTTCTGATGAACTAGCAGTGTTTCTCACTCTGAGCTGATCAGAATGAGGCTGACTCTGACTCTGATTACTGATGGAGTCTAACAGAGTCAGTCACAGTGCTCCTCTGCCATGGTGTGTGTTTCTGTGTCCATTGTGGAGCTTTCTGAACATGGCAGGAGGAGCTGATCTGGATGTTTCTGCTGGGTTAAAGTAAAAGTGTTTCCCCTAAAAACACACCTGGATAATTATATAGACCATCCTTCAGTCTGTATGACCCCAACAACAGATCAGTGATGATACGCTGGAGTTAAACGATAAAGCAGCGATTATTATGAATCGCATTCTTAATCAGACAGAAATCTGCTATTTATTTATTTATGATATTGTTATTTATTTATGATAAATAACTCAATTATTTATTTATTTGATAAATAACTGAACATTTAGATAAACACGGCATCATTGAGATTCAGTGAAATACATTATAATAATCCCACCAACCGTTCCAATCATACTGATCAATACTTTCTGTGCTGCTCGTGGCTAATTGGATGAACACACGCAGCCCTACAAACGTGTTTTGAACCTTTTCTCTTTCCGTAGTTCAGAGCTGCTGGGCGTTGGTTGGTGCGCGCGCCCAGGTGAGCAGGAGCTGAACTGGATCAGCGTCTGTTCAGAGAAGAGAAGATCATAAACAGAGAGAAAAGCTCAGAGGTAATTACTGAAGATCAACACTCACAGTTTACTGAGCAGAACAATGAGAACCACACTAATCTGAGAGGAACAGCTGCTGGCTTCTGTTTTAGGTTCTGCTGAAAGGGTCTGTTTGATAAAGTCAGATAACTGAAGCTAAGCTAAGCTAATGCTCAGGTAGCCAATAAACTCAGAGAAATGTTTGAGCTTTTAGAATATCAGAGCTTCTTTCTGTGAAGAGAATCTTTAATTTATGTAAATCACCACATTTTGGTTATAAATAGTTCAGAATGAGCTCCTTAAAGACTTATATTCTGGAGAAAAGATGCTATCGGCTAACAGCTAAATTAGTTGAGCTGTGGGTGACTCGTTTGTTCGTGCTGTAGTTGAGCTGTGGATGACTCGTTTGTTCGTGCTGCAGTTGAGCTGTGGGTGACTCGTTTGTTCGTGCTCGTTCGCCGTGTAGTTGTAGTGTAAGAGCTGATAGGATGATGCGGCTTCTTCTCGCAGGCTTAGAGAATAGAGGCAGAAAGACTTACAGGCCATATATCAATGAAAAAGCTTTCAGCATCTCTCAAAAACAAACCCACTGAATTCAGTGCAACCAAGACAGCACTCCACCAGCTTCAAATGAACAAACTCAAGACACAATACTCAAACACACCAATACCCATAACCATGCCACTAATTACTTTTTGAGAATACAGTAATCAGAGGTCAGACTCTGGTAGGGAGCATGGCTTTCAGGGTTCATTACAGACTGAACTCAAACACACCAACAGACTCTTAATGCAGTACATGTTTGTGGAGAAGGGGGCATGGCTGAGCGTCGAATGCAGGATGGAGAAGCCAGTCTGGCTGAACCAGCGGGATAAGTAGCTGATGATGTTCACCTGTGCCTTGTTTCTGCCAGCCTACTAATAGGCATCTCTTCCTTCAGTAGGTGGCAGAGCCCAGAGAGAGAAGGAGACCTATGAAAGTGCGTGAGCGGAGCTGAGCTAAACTAGAAAGAAGGAAAAGAAAGGACTGAAAAGTCCCAGCAAGCGCCTTGTTTTACTTTGTGGGCTGAGAAGCCGAGTGTTTTGCGTTGTGTATAAATAATAATAAAAGAAAGCTCCAAATCTTCACACCTGCTCCCGGCGTCTTTCCTCCACCCATTGTTAAAGTTGTTACAATGTTTTAAGAGGAATCAGCCCCGACCTTCTCTGGGTGATCTGGAGTAAACAGAGGACCTGATGTTCTGAGCTTTTAGATCCAGTTTCAGGTGTAAATCTGCGAGTTCTGTATGAAACACGAGCCTAAAGAACAAATGTATTAAAGTTTTCTGCTCCATAAACAGCACCTACTCTGATCTCTCTCACAGTGGGCTGATGGTGAATACCAGTTAATACTGACTGTGTGCAGTTTCAAACTGCTGTTCCTAAAACTTTGGGTCGATTTACACTCAACAAAGTGTCTTAAGAGCAAGTTTTAAAAATGTACAATATCTCAGTTTCCAAATATACTGAACTCAAACTCATCTGAGATGAGCAGGTGTTCCAAATCAGAAAGTCCAAATGAATAAATATTTTCCAGAATTTTCTGACTCAATCTTATTTTCTCATAATAATGACTCATTATAAAATAATCATGCACTTCCTTGATGAGTAATAAGATTATTGAGACCTTATTTTTGAAAATCTCAAGAAAAAATAATTATTTTAACCTAATGAGTCACAATATGAACCAAACCTGATTTTTTCCCCTCCTACCAGCAGAAAGAGCTCTATCAGGGGTCTGTGTTGTGTTGGTCAGATGTTAACTACGAAGTTGTGCTTGTGTTCATTTGTATGAAAGCTGCTAAACTGGCCACTTCAAATCTGACCCTAACCACACAGTTTATGAGCTGTGTTACATACAACTGTATAAAACTGTATAAAATTAATGAACATTAACCTTAGATTAATGTGATGGGTAGGACATTCAAGAATGGATGACATTCTCCTCAGACTCAGTTCAGACATTCAGAGGATCATCTAAGCCCTGCAGCGCAGCGTCAGCTGAAGACATCATGATTTTGATATGCGCAATGAGGGGAAACAGGGGGACTGAATTTACCATAACACCGGTCACCACTGAACCAATACAGTCATGTGAGCTTTATCTTACAATTTCTTCATACAGTGTAGGTTTATATTCCCTTCAAAATACTTTATTACTGACTTAGTTCCTGCTCAGTAATGGGGGAGTCCAGGGGATTCTGGAAGCCTTTTATTGCCAATTCTAATGTGTTTAGTCTTTAAAGTTATGTGGTTTTGTTCAGGTATGATGTTGCTGGGTACTTTATTATATAGTGATTTGAAATGTGTGATCCATATGTCTCCATTTTGAATGACCAGTTCCTCTGATTTTGGTTTATTTAGGGTGTTCCAGTGTTCCCAAAAACTAAATGTATTTATGGACTCCTTTATTAGTGTCAGCTGTGCTTGTGTGTGTTGTGCTTTTTTGATTCTGAGTGTACGTTTGTAAAGTCTTAAAGTCTCACAGTATTGAAGGTGTAAATCTGCATTATTTGGGTCTCTGTGTTTTTGATTTGATAATTTCCTTCATTCTTTGCTAATTTTCTGACATTCAATATCAAAGCATTTATTATCACTTGTTTTTTTGGGGGGTTTGTTCCTGGATTGTTTTAATTTACTTATTTGAGCAGGTTTAGTAAAAATGTGATTGATATTTCTGACTGCAAAATTGATGCCTTCATTACTGTGAGTGTTTGTGGTGTCCGGAAAGCTGTCTAAAGGTGTCTGAATTTTGGGGTTTCTGATTGCTTTCTGGAACTCTTCTGTGAGAGAGAAAGGGTCTAAATCTGTTATAATGTAATCTACTGTACTATTTCCAAGAGGTGAGCAGAAGGTAAATCTCCCCAAAGAGTCCCCTCGTAACCTACCATTGACAATGTACAGACCCAGACTCTGACAGAGCTGCAGGAGGTCCTTTCTGTTTCAGTTCACCTGTGAATCAGAGCTGTATCGGGGAGGTTAGTGATATTTCTTGAGTATTGGTGTCCGAATATATAACTGTTACCTTGCTCGGTATTGAGGTCAGGTAGAGATCCAGTGTGAGCATTCAGGTCCCCACACACTTCCCTGGGCCTGGAAGCTGCTGATCTGATCGTGCAGACTGGGGAAGATGTCATCATAATAAGGGGATTCACTGGGAGGGATGTAGACTGTACATAAAAAAATGTCTTTTGACGTGTTTGTGATTCCTTTCTTAATCTTCAGCCAAATATGTGATTTTTCTAATTTTAGAGGGGTTATGAATTCTGATAGCTCTGATTTATACCAAATTATAATTCCACCTGAATCTCTACCTTTTTTTAAATATGAGAGTGTTTAACAGAGGGGATGATTATTTCTTTATAGTTTGTGGGACAGTGAGCGATGGATTCAGATTTACACCAGGTTTCCTGGAGAATTATAATGTCGATGTCCTTTGTGTTGTTTGTGAATTCTTTGTTTTTACTTTTGTATCCAAATAGTGATGACTTTATGCCCTGAATGTTCCATGAAGAGATAGATAAGGTTTCATTCTTTAAATGTGTGTGAGATATAGAAAGAGAAAATACAAATACAAATAGCTTTAAAAGGCCATTAACAAGATATTTAATTACAATTGTATATAGTGTGTATGCTATTTATTTACTTAGTAATTATGAACATCACTTAGCTCAGCAGTCTGTTGCATATGAGACTGAGTAGCTGTTTGATCTCTCCCAGGTCTGTAATGCTGGTGGGGGCTGGAGTTTTTACTGCAGAGGCATAGGTCTGCTGCAGGGGCTGCCTGCTGAGACTGGGCACTGGTGGTGGATGCAGCGCTGGGCTGAGTCTGGGCTATCTGTGCAATGAGGTGGTCCGGTGTGTTACTCTGGGTGTAGAGTAGCTATGCTGCTGGGGCTGAAATAGGGGGCGGTAGTGATGAGTAGCTCGGTGTGTGCTGATCTCCCTAGGTGGTGGTGGGTACAGTAGTCTGGCTGTACGTAGGCTGGGTGGTCTGTTGCTCCTTGGGGGGCTGTATGGAGTGCGTCAGAGAGCTACATCCTTCAGATTTTTAGCAGAGGTGTTCACAAAGTCCTTATGTAGGTGGATGTGGTCATGGGGGCTGTGGATGCTGAGGTTGGGATGGCGTGCCAGATGCACATTAGATATTAATGCACATCCATGGGAGATGTCTGCATTAATCTTTTGGATGGTAGCAGGGTTGATGTCTCTTCGGGGTAGGATGGTGGAGATGGTGATCTTAGTGGAGGGGAAGTCTGTGCTACTTTCCTTAAACAGTCTGCCACTCTTTCCTGCTGTACCCTTAAATCATTAGTGCCGGTGTGAATGGTTATGTGGTTTGGTTCACCAAAGATGGCATGTGTAAGAAGGTGAAGAGTGTCGCTGGTTCGGGGACACCAAACTTTGCTTCCTGGGAAGAGCTGTACTCCATTTAAGAATTTTCTGTTTGAGTCAATCAGAATAATGATGTCAGCATCATCAGGGATATTTGTGTGTTTGTTTGTTTTTTCTTCTGGTCTGGACATTTTTGTTGTTGGTTGTGTGCCGGTGTGGTCAGGGAGGGGCTTAGACACAGCGGGGTGGGGCTCAGACTGGTCAAGGTGTGGCTTAGATTTGGCAGGGTGGGATTCAGGCTGGTCCGGGTGTGGCTGTGACTGACTGGGGTGTAGCTCAGGCTGGTCAGTGTGTGACTTTCTGCAGGCAGAATGTGGCTTGGGAAGGTCAGTGCATGGCTCTAGGTGATCAGGGCGTGGCTTGGTGCAATTAGGGCATGGCTCAGGCAGGTTAGTGTATGGCTCAGGCTAGACGGGATGTAACTCAAGTTGGTCACTGCGTGATTCTGTGTAGGCAGGGAGCTTAGGCCGTGGCTCAGGCTGGTCAGGTTGTGGCTCATTGCAGGAAGGGTGTGACTCAGATATTGCAGGACAGGGCTCAGCGTGGGCAGTCTGTGGCTTGAAGTGGGTGGGCTGTTTGTCTAAGGGATGGAGTATTTGCTGGCTGGTTTTGAGGCTCTGTAGCTTCAGGCTGGAAATAGTCGTGTCTCTGAGATGTAGTTCATCTCTGGGCTGAGTTCTGTGGGGTGCGTCTGCTCCTCTCTCCCCCGATTGCTGGGCTTCACTGCTGCTGCTCTGCCCCTCCCCCGCTTCACTCCCTCTCTCAGTCTCAGCCTTTGTCAGTGCTCTGATAAAGGTAAAGTCCTGCTGGACAGAGCTGAGACTAGCCTCACTGCCTTGAAACATGATGGTCCCATTGTGATAAACATTTACAGTCAGGAAACTGACATCACCGTCCTGGCTGTCTAAGGTTATCTGTCTCCTGTTACAGATGCCCCTCTTTCTATGCTACTTGTAGTGGGCACAGATAGCCCTGTGCCAGGCATCTGTGCGGTCAGTGTGTAGCAGGAGGTTTGTGACTGTAATTTTTTATGCTGATTGACTGGAATCTGCTAGGAGACATTCTGGGTTTTCTTTCAGTAATTTTTGTTTGTATGTTTTCTTTGTCTGTGCAGTTTTCAGTTCTTGTGAGTAGTTTATAGTGAGGGGGTGGAGCTTTCCTGCTGCTGCATTAGCCATCACACACACTCAGGCTAGCTGGAATAGCGTTGGAGCTAATTGTTGAAAATTAAAAATGTATATTTCTTTAGCCATTTTGTTGAGTTGGAGCTTCTTACCTCAATCTTCCTCAATGGCTTGAGTGAAGATTAGCCTTCTTCTTTTCTTGTTGTTTTGGTCTTTAGTTTTTTGGGTCACGCTTCATTTTTGCTAGCTGAATTAGCTTCTTTTAGCCTTTGCTTTTCTCTTTGTATTACTAAGCTTTTTTCTGCCAAATAACTTGTTCTCTTTTTTCCTTCCTGTAGGCAGTGTACTTCTGAGTACTTTTTTAACCGGTTTACTTTGGTTTATCTTATTTTGAAACTATTCTATTTGTAAAAAGTTTTAAGAGCTGCAGTGAAACATGACTGTACTCTCTCTCTCTGTCTCTCTCTCTCTCTCTCTCTCTCTCTCTGTAGATGTTATTCTATCTCACATAGACTCACTGAGGAGTTTTCATAAACCCAGAATCCAGCATAGAGTGGTTCAGTGAATGTGGTGGTGAGTGTGTGTAGGTGGGTCAGTGCGTGTGTGTTAGGGGAGATGGTGTAGAAGGACAGAGTGCCGGCGCCCCAGTCCAGATACACTCCTACTCTGTTAGAGGGGGAGGGGGGGGACAGGTAGGACAGTGAACTGTTTATTGTGTCTGACAGAGTACCTGTTATTATAGCAGATCAGACTCCAGGAGTGATTATTGTATCCAAATCCACAGTCAGCACTGCCTCCTTTCCTCCTGATTCCTCTGTATGATACTGATATTTCAGCTCTTCTGCTCCACTGAACCTCCCAGTAACAGTGTCCAGTCAGACTCTCCACACTCAGAACCTGACACGAGTAATCAAATCTGGCTGGATGATCTGGATACGACTGACCTTCTCCCACATTCTCCACCTTTCTGTTCCTCTCAGACAGAGAGAGACGACTGTTCACAGTGTTTGGATCCAGAGTGAGATCAACAGCATCTGTACACACACACACACACACACACACACAGATACATACACAGATATACACACACACACAGAGGAGACACAACACAGAAAATTTTGTGTGTGTGTGTGTGTTTGTTACATTTCTGTGGTCCTGGTTTGATCCTGATCTTCCCTCCATGATCCACCCTGAAGAACAAACACACACATTTATACACTCATTAAACTTCATATCAAAACTAACCCTTCAGACCTTACAGTCCAGATAAAACTAAACTAAAATAAAGACTAAAACAGATCATTACAGTATAAAACACCCTTCAGACCTTACAGTCCAGAAAAAACTAAATTAAAATAAAGACAAACATCAAACTGATCAAATCACCCAGTTAGGCTATTTACCTCTAAATCAAACTGTTAGGCTAGTTAACTCCAAATCAAAATGCTAGGCTACACAGCTGCAAATAGAACACACTGTTAGGCAAGTTAGCTATAAATTACATTGCTAGTTAACTATGAATCAAACTGCTAAAGTAATTAGATCTAAATCAAATTGCAAAGCTCATTAGCTCAAAATCAAATTGCTTGGCTACACAGCTCTAAATCACACTGTAAACTATTTAGCTCTAAATCACACTGCCAGGCTAGTTAGCTCTAAATCACACAGCCAGGCTAGATAGCTCTAAATCACACTGCAAGTCTAGTTAACTAGAAATCAAACTGCTAAAGTAATTAGCTCTAAAGCAAACCGCAAAGCTCATTAGCTCAATCAAATTGCTTGGCCACACAGCTCTAAATCACACTGTAGACTATTTGGCTCTAACTCATACTGCTAAGCTAGTTAGCACTAAATAACAATGCTGCACTTGTTAGCTCTAAATTAGACTATTAGGCTAATTAGCTCTGAATCACACTGCTAGGCTATTTAGTTAAAAAAAATCTCACTGCTTGGCTAGTTAGCTCTAAATTACACTGCTACGCTAGTTAGGTCTAAATCATACTGCCAGGCTAGTTATTGCCATGTCAGACTGCTAGGTTAGTTAGCTCTGAATCACATTGCAAGGCTAGTCGGCTGTAAATCACACTGCTCGGCTAGTTAGCGCTAAATCACACTACTAGTTTAGTTAGCCCTTATATACACAGCTATGCTACACAGCTCTGAATCACACTCCTAGGCAAGTTAGCTGTAAGTCACAGTGCAAGGCTAGTTAGCTCTGAATCACATTGCTAGGCTAGATAGCTCTGAATCAGATTTCTAGGCTAGTTAGCTGAGCAAGAGCACCTGTACACCGATAACTGTAAAGGACCATATGGAAGCTAGAAGTTCTCTGTCACTTATCCTAATATGTTGGTGAGTGCTGGCTGTTCTGCTTACCTATTCTGAACAAAGTAATAACCAGAATTCTGATAGAGACTAAATGCTAGCTCAGCATGCTAGCGCTGCTCTCTCCTCACACGCGCAGCAGCGGACGAGTGAGTGACATCACACATGAGGACGCTGAGACAATTATATGAAGCAACACGTGAGGCACTGCTAAAATACATAGGCTGAACAAAATACAAAATAAATGAATAAGTGAAGAAATAAACAAAAAAAGGAGAAAAGTGCAAACAGTTAAGATAGAAATAAAAAAGAGGGTTGACAGCAGTATGTCTAATGAAGAAACTATGGAAGCTGGAGCTGGAGTGTCTGATCTTGACCAACCACCTACATGGCTAAAAGTGCTGTTGGATAACCAAAATAAAAATAATCACCAACTGCAAATGATGCTCAAACCCATACTGCAGCAGATAACAAAAACCAACCCTGTATTCCCACAAGGCCAGCACACTGAATGACCATCAGAGAGACATCCTTACTTAAATGCTCACCAGCCATCACCATGGGAGAATCCACCGAGGTCCGGCAACATGACTGGCGGTCCTTTTGCTGCAGAACTAGATGTGATACAGCAATGAGCACGCAATGGAGGCCCTGGCAGAGCAAGTCTCCCCAATCCTGATGTGAAACATAGAGATGATGAGCGCAGTTTCCACGTTCAACATCCGCTTATTCTGCTGATTACAGATCTCTTAGTCCCAGCCAGCAGCCCCAACATGTTGTTTTGGAAGGCTCCAAAGCAAAGTTAGCTCTCTTTGATGGCACTAAAGACTGGGACTAATTTCTCTTCCCATTTGAAAGGCTGGCAAGAAAATATAGTTGGAACACTATATAGGGAAGACTATATGCTGTAGAAGGAACAGCTTACTCAGCATTTTGGTCAACGAGACCCTCCAACTATAGCCGGGAGGAAGTTGGGAGAGCTACGGCAGATCAAGGAGTCCACAGCTGAGTTTGCAGAAGAAGTTAAGCGGCTGGTCACACTTGCATACTCTGGTGTAGATTTGGAGCTTCAAGATCAACTTGCAATTGATGCATTTCCGAAAGGGCTAAAAAACAAAAAGTGGCATATGAAGTAATGAACCGAGAACCGCACTCCCTCTTGGAAGCTCAACGACTCAACAACTTGCACACGAGCATAACTACCATGCTACTATGAGCAGAGAAGTTGATACGAGGAGTCGGGCTCAACATATATCCTGGGTGGATGAGGAAGATACGTCTGATGAACCCCCAGTAACATCTCAGAGTTTGGAGCCCAATTTACATCAGTGTGGATCAGTTTGCTATGCTAACTGAAAGAACTGATGTTTTGGCCGAATCACTGCAAACCAATTCCAGGTTTTGATGGAAAAATTGGAGAAAATTCAGGTTACGCTTGAGCAAACTTCAGCCTCAAGCCAGTTAGATGGCTGTGTGGATAGTCAGGAGAGGAGGCAAAGGCGCCACACCATGCCACAAGAAAATCGACCTAGAACCCTTTCTCCAAGCCCCAATCATGATGTATCTTCGTTGTGTTACAGATGTGGTGAGGAAGTTGTTTTTTTAGCATTAAGGAACATTAAACTTGCAGAGAAGATGACTAGTATAGGTCAAACAGGAGAGGGTCAGACAGAAGCCCTACTAGAAACCTCATGTGCAAACTGGCTGCAGCCCCTAACCAGTAAGCAGAAGTCAGACCCTGTCCTCTCCATTTTGTGCCAGTGGAAAGAACTTGCCCCCCCCCTCAAAAAAAAAGGAACAAGTAGCATTTGAAAGCCCAGCTGTACGGAAATACTGGTTGTGTTGGCCCCAAATAGAATTATGGAAGGGAGTGCTGTACTATCGTTGGGAGAGACCTGGGGAGCTAAATCCTTCTCTACTTCTGCTGGTTCCTGCCTCACTGCAGAAAGAAATTTTGCAAGCTTGCCACAATCCTCCACAATCTGGTCGTTTAGGGGAGGGGAAGACACTGGAACATCTCCGTCGCAGTTTCCACTGGTATGGTATGGGAGGAGATGTCCACTCATTCATACAAAGATGCCAGCACTGTAATGAGCGCAAAGCTGCAGGCCCTGCTCAATGTGCCAAACTACAAACTTACCAAGCTGGAGCACCTCTGGATTGCCTACATCTGGATATATTAGGACTATTTCCAGTGTCCACCTTTTGAAACAAATACATCCTGGTCATCACTGACCAGTTTAGCTGATGGGCCGAGGCCTTTGCAATCCCAGACCAAGGTGCTGAAACCACTGCCAAGAAACTGGTGTATGAGTTTGTCACTCGTTTCGGTGCTCCATTGGAACTTCACACTGATCAGGGGCACAATTTCGAAAGCTCACTCTTTGCAAGCATGTGTAGACTCCTGCAGATTTCGAAAACAAGGACAACCCCCTATCATCCTGCGTCCAACAGACAAGTGAAACTGTACTTTATGAAGTTCAAGGAATGCGACACAGGAAGATTATGCATCATGATCGCCTTATGGCAGCGAGGTGATATCAGCATGGATCCGATGCCAGAGAAATCAAGCCCTACAGTGCAGTGCGGTTCCCACAAATACCGGCACACAACTTGATTCACACCATCAAACAGACCAGCGACCTGCCAGCAGCTATCCTGACATGATCCTGGATTATCAAGAAGCCAAACAGCAGACGACACAACCGAAGACACAGGGACAAAAGCCAGGGGCAGAAGATTTAAAGGATGGTCGGACCTCTGGACAAGAGAAAACAGTTCAAACTGCTCAAGAGGAGGACAGCAATGCTGTGGAAATGGGACATAGAACAGTAAAGGCATTAAGAGGTGGGAAGTTCACAAACCTGCAAGATACAAGAGCTAAAAGAAGAAGAAGAGAGACATGGACTACGTATATTTAATTGAATCTTAAAATTTTTAAGAGACACTAGGAGATTATGCTTGCTAAAATTCTTAGGATGTTCCTGTAACAAGTTATGTTAGTGTACTGAAGAGACTCAGTACTTAGTAGTCTTAAAAACTCAGATACACAACAATAGTTTTAAAAAGATCACTGAGACAGAACTTCAGAAAGTGGTGATGCAGTTAAATTTCTCTACCTGTGTTTTAGATCTTGTTCCAACAGTATTTTTAAAGTATTTGATAGTCTTTGTCCACGTGTGCTGGACATTGTAAACTGTTCTTTGGAAACCAGCACTTTTCCAGACACACTCAAAACAGAAGTTGTAAGACCACTACTGATGAAGCAGAACCTTCATCCCTCAGTTCTTATCAATTACAGACCAATCTTCCATTTTTAAGTTAAATAACTTAAAATAGTCTCTCACAGCTTAATGAATTCCTAAATTAACAAAATATTCATGAAAAATTCCAATCTGACTTCAGAGCAAATCACAACACTGAAACTGTTTTAGTGAAGGTTGTGAATGATCTGAGAATAAATGCTGACGCTGGTGATGTTTCTGTAATTATGCTTCTGGATTTAACTGCTGCATTTGATACTATAGACCACAGAATACTTCTCAGTCAGCTTGAGAACTTTGTTGTAATAGAACTGTGTACTGGTTCTCTACATATTTAACTGGAAGACAGTATTTTGTAAACATAGGTGAACATATGTGAACATATCTCTGATAAGCATGATATTCTCTGTGGTGTACCACAAGGCTCTCTAGGTCCACTTCTGTTTTCTTTGTATATGCTGTCACTGGGTCAGATTATTAGGAAGCATAGCATCAATTTTCATAGTTATGCATATAATACACAGCTGTATAAATCTGTGGCTCCAGACAATGTTAGTTCAGTATATAAGCTCACTATATGTCTGTCCAGCATAGTTAGCTGGATGAACAGCAGTTTTCTAAAGCTTAATGAAGAAAAAACAGAAATAATTATAATTGGTAGTGAAGTAAAGAGGAAAAAGGTGAATGAAATATGGAAATCTGGCTCTACAAATAATAACTGAAGTT
Organism: Colossoma macropomum; assembly: GCF_904425465.1. Classification (NCBI taxonomy): domain Eukaryota; kingdom Metazoa; phylum Chordata; class Actinopteri; order Characiformes; family Serrasalmidae; genus Colossoma; species Colossoma macropomum. The sequence continues at coordinate 15,454 of NW_023494910.1, forward strand.
AAGAATTTTTGTGTATCTCTAGACACTGATTTAAGTTTTAAAGCACATATTAATATAACCAAAACTGCTTTTAAGGAATGTAGCACGAGTTCGAGCTGATCTCTGTCTGCAAGATGCTAGAAATTGATCCATGCTTTTGTGTTTTCTCGACTAAACTACTGTAATGCTTTGTTCACAGGACGTCCTGCAAGTACAACCAACAAAGGACTAGAAAACAGGATCATATTAGAGCAGTTTTAGCTTCAATGCACTGGCTGCCTGTCTCTTTTAGAACTGACTACAAAATTTTGCTACTAGTTTTTTAATCTCTTAATGATTTAGCACCTTCATATGTCTCTGAGCGCTGATAGATGATGTTCCTAATTGAGCTTTAAGATCATCCACTGCTGCTTCTCCATGTTCCACATGTGAAACTTCAAATGAGTGGAGAAGTAACGTTTTGTTTCAAATGCACCAAAGATACTGATGAACATCCGTCAGGCTCCTCCAGTCAGTGTTTTAAAAACAGTTAAAAACATTTCTTTACTTTAGTGTTTTAGTTATTGTTTCTTCCTTTGTTTTTACTGGAATATTACTATCACTTTTATGTTCTTTTTAGTTGAAGTTTTATTGTTTTTTCTTTTCATTTATAGTTTTATCTTGTGCTTTTTAAAATTGCATTTATTAATGTATCTATTTTCTGCTATTTATTATTTGTTTATTTTGTTTTTATTTTTGATTATCTTTTTGCTCTTCTTCCTCTGTTATTTTTACTTTGTATTGTAAAGCACTTTGAGCTGCATTTTTAATGTATGAAAGGTGCTATAGAAATAAACATTTTTATTATTATTATTATTATTATTATTATTATTATTATTACTACTATTATTCGGTTGTTTCTGTGTGTAAATAATGGTTAATCCACTATTAAACCTAAAGCCAAACACAGAGTCTCGCAGTGAGAGCTTAGTTTAATGTGAAGGCGCTGGTTGTTGGTGCCTCACTCAGAGATGAGTGATGAGTGTGTTGGTGAAGAAGGCGACATGGGAGAGGCTACAGAATAACACAAATAACACACATATACATTTTAGACTAACAGAACAACAACATTAACAACATTAAACCACAACACTGTCCCTTTATACGGTGGTGGAGCCACAGCGCAGCTCTGCGTACCGCACCTCTAAAGCTCCTTCCCAAAACCAGAGCTTCCACAGTATTATATGAATAATATGAACTCAGAACAGTAGAGCTCAGTGCTTTAATTCTTAAGTCTGGAGCTGTAACACAGTCACTATAATGAAGTTTTTGATTAGTTTGTGAAACTGTGAAACAAAGCTATTTGTTCTTTTTGTGTTCGTATTTCTTTATAGAGTCACTGTCTTAACCAAAGGACCCTTGAAGAACCGTCTGTTTTTAAGAGGGGGGGGGGCGAGTTTGATAGTGAGTGTGAGAAGGTTTGATAGCGTGTGTGAGAGAGTTTGATAGTGTGTGTGTGTGAGTTTGATAGCAAGTGTGAGAGAGTTTGATAGTGAATGTGAGAGGTTTGATAGCGAGTGTGAGAGAGTTTGATAAGTTTGAGAGAGTTTGATAGTAAGTGTGAGAGGCAAGTTAGAATTTTAGCCTAAATGGCCAAAGTCTGTAAGAAGGTAAACTCAACGTGTAAGATGTGTTTGGTCACAATTCAAAAACAAACACATATACCGTAATACATTACAGTAATGTGGATGAATACAGTCTATGTACAGAAACAGGAAGCCAGTAACTCACTGTAGTTTCTCCAGTTTACAGTGTGGATCCTCCAATAGATCAGACAGCTTCACTCCAGACTTTCCTGGGTGGTTATAAGTCAGATCCAGTTCTCTCAGGTGGGAGGGGTTTGATTTCAGAGCTGAAGCCAGAGAAGAACAGCCTTCATCTGTAACCATACAGCCAGACAATCTGCAGAAAAGAAAGGAAAAGAGGGACAGATGGCATTTACATACAGTAAAACTCAGTTGCAGTACAGAATTGTTATGAACTGGCTGGAGGCCAAACAATTGATAGAGACAATGAGTGAAAGTTGTAGCAAAAACTTATTATTTTTAAATTAATCCATTTAAAAATTGGTTAAAAAAGCACTGGCATAACCCCACATAAAAAATAAATAAATTTTATATACCACCAACCACTAAGATGTGCAAAAAAATAATTTTTAATTTAAAGATTTTCATTAAAATTAGACATGTCCCATTCAATATGTCCTTGCATTTCCCCAGCCCTGGGAAGTTTAAAGACAGCCAAAACAGGCCAGAACACCAAATAACAGGTTTAAAGATTAAGAGACTGGTATCTGTAACAATGTATCTGCTATCACATTGTCAGTACCTTTGACAAATAGTAAGAACATAAGGCTTCAAGAAAAGGCACCAGCTCATCACAAACCTGAGACAAGGAGGAGTGGGCGGTACCATTAAAAGTGGTTACACATCACACTATACACAGCCAGGCTTTTTTCCAAACTTACAGAAGCCCCATCCACAGGGAGTGCAGGGCAAACCTCTAACATGACCTCAAGTTTAATGAGGTCTGAAAAACGAGAAACTCTATGCAGTGGAACCAAAAAATATCTAAATTACAAAAAGAGGGATACAAAAGTGATACAAAAGATGTCAAACAAGTGTGTGAAAGCCCCTCGCTATTTGACACTGATAAGACACAAATAACTAAGTAAACCCTGATCTTCAAACAGTTACTAGTGTTGGGTATTTATGCACTAAAGCCCATTAGTGCAAAATAAAGTAAAATAAAATAAAATAACAGGCTACACTTAGCACCTCGTATGTGCCCCTGAGTCAACTGCTTCACATACGATCATCATTCAAAAATAACAAACTAAAACAAAAAAGGGCTGACATGACCAAATGGACATGCCACTGTACCTACCAACTGAGAAGGCTTTCAACACACAAAATATGAACCAAACTGGCACCAAAACAAAACCTAACTAATCATATGTGCCCAATGCTAACAGGAAATATTTTTAATTTAACCTTAGTGATCTCAGTAGACTTTACTTGTATGTTACTCTGTAACCTATTTCTGGCCCTCCCTCTAGTTCAGCCTGTGTCATGACAGTTTTCAAACCCATAGTTCCACAGTTCACATCCACCTCAGAGTGACTGACAGAGTGATTTCTGTTGTTAGGTTTATTCCTTTCTCTTCTCTAATTTTCTCTGTTAGTTTAACCAGTTCTTGAGTTCAGCACTTGAGTTTGTGGTTTTCTACAGTAGGTGACGTGCCTTGTTGTGCGCTGGTCTCTAGTATTAGACGCTTAAGTTTAATTCTTGCACAGGGCCGGTCAGCCACACTACAGGAGCTCACTCTGCTGGCCTGAGCACTGAGACATTTAGCTTAAATAAAGTAACCAAACCCTCAAGTTATTTGGTCCACTCATTTTTTTGCTTTAATTCAGCCAAGGCTTTTGAGCATGAGGTGGCACAGCATCTCAATGGTTTTAAGTCAGGACTTTGACTAAGCCACTCAATAACCTTAATCTTGTTTGAGCAAACCGAAGATGGACCTTATCTTGTGCTCGGGATTGTGTCTAGCTGTATAACTCAATTATGCTTGAGCTTCAGATCATGATCAGTGATTAATCATTCTCCTGCAGGATTTTGTAGTAAAGAGCAGAATTCATGGTGCCATCAATAATGGCAAGTCACTGAGGCCCTAAAGTAGCCAAGCACCCCCACACCATCACACTACCACCTCCATGTTTCACAGTTGGTATGATTTTCTTATTGTGGAATGCTGACTTTAGCCTTACACCAGATGTAGTGGCACCCCTGTTTTCCAAAATGTTCAACTTTTGACTCATTAATCCACAGAACACTATTTCAAAAGGCTTGAGTGTCATCAAAAAGGTAGGAGTTTTCTCCATTTGGAGATAATGGCTCTCGCTGGAGTTCACTGGAGTCCCAGTGCCTTAGACATGGCTTTGTAACCAGACTGATTTCACATCTTTTCTGGAATTTCTTTTAATCATGGCATAGTGTGCTGCTTGTTGAGACATTTTGGCCTATATAACATTGTTGGAGGAGGTATATTTAAGTGGTGTTTAGATTCAACAGGGCTGGGAGTAATCAAGTCTGGGTGTGTCTATTTTAATTGGCCCCAAATATAAAGTAAATATCATTAATTGACTTAATGAGTAACTCAGTGGAAAATTATTTTTTCACATAGAGCCAGTTGATGTTGGATAACTGTTTTCCCTCAATAACTGAAATCACTTAAAAGCAGAGTTTTACATTTAATCATGTTCACCTTGTTTTATGTCTTTTTGTGTGATTATCTAAAACTGTTTAGTGTCAAATATTCAAAATTGAGGAAATCAGAAAATACTTTTGCACAGCACTGTACATATGTAAATGTTTTGTGTTGATATTATACTGACAGCCAATACATTTTAAACTAATTGTTTGGTGCAACAAAGTATAGCAAATTGAATGAATGTACTGTAGAGATCTGTCCAGTATATAACTGTAAAATTCGTGTTTCCTATAATGTTGAAAAGAAAGTAGCATGACTGCCTTTTTGAGTGTGCTGAATCTGAAACTGTGAATTAACAGAACAGTTATGTCTTAGGTCCTGTTAGCTTTTTATAGAAATGTAATAAAATCTCAGTTTTAGGGCAGCCACGATAATGTAAGTTAAAACAAATCATTTTACAGTGAGTTGGAGAGCGTATCACCCAAGAGGTTTCTAATAATTTCCTTTTTTAAACTTATTTTGCACAAACATGTTAAAGCTTTACTACACAGCTTTATCAAAGAGTCTAATTGATTCTTTATGTGGTGGTCATTTGTAATTTGTAAATGAGTGTTGGTTATTTTAATGCTATGCTTATTCAAAGAACCATGCACACACACCCAAATTACAAACCTCATTTTATTAACATGTTTTTGGATTCCTAATATATAGGGATGAGGGAGTAGCTAAGTAGCGTGCTACTTTTTGTAGTTTTGTAGTTTTTGTAGTTCATGCAAACGGGCACATGCTGATCACCCCTTACTAGAAGGCTTAGCTCAGGGGTTGCAACCGAAATATTAAGAAGAGCCATTTTGTCCTTTCAACAAAAATGAAACCACCTTGGGAGCCACAACATTTTATGTCTGTTTTACCATCACTGTTGTAAGTATGTCTCAGTGTGTGCTGATGTGCCAATATAGGCTAAAAATATAAACGAAAACGCAGACTCCTTTTGCTCTGCTTTAACCTTTAGCTCAGCTATAGCCGCTTTTCTCGCATATCAAGAAACTTCTCTGCGAGTTTACTGTAAAATGTCTGTCAATGTTCAACTTTTTTGCGAGGCTGAAGTAGCTTCTCATTCTTCCGCTTCTCATTCAAATTGTCCCATTCTATCTTAAATGGTGCCTGAGGCACCAGATTGTACTGCTGCGCCATTTAAGGCGGAATGGGACAATTTGAATGAGAAGCAGGAGAACGAGGAGCGACTTCAGCTTTGCGACTTGTTGCAGATTACAGTTGTGGCAGTATTGAGCCCCTAAGGGGCCGTGGTTTAAAAAAAAAGTTAATGACATTGCTTTCCCTTGGAAATGTTTTACATTCCCTCGCAAAATATATGCTTGTCAGACAGCAAGTAAACATAGGACCAGAGGTGCCCAATCACATCGCCTACATTGTTTTCAGCATAGCTAACGTTGAAAACTGTTTTCCCAGTTTCGCCAGTCTGTGCTGAGTTTATTCAGCAATTGGTCTCTGCAGTGTCTGTAAATGTAACTTTGACTATACCAGGACACTCGATCTCGGTTACAGTTTGAGTCACTAATAGCAAAATCATGTTTGATTTTGAGAAGTGCCACTATATCTTTATATTTCAATCCAAGATCAACGTAAATTCAATGAGCTGCTCCATCTCTGAGCTTAAGCAAAGCACAGCTTTTGCGAGTGATTGCAAACTGCAAACTGCATCATAATGCGAAACATTTGCAAGGGAACGCATATTTTTTTGCGAGGGACTGCAAAACATTTGTGAGGGAATGCAATGTCAGGTCTGTATCATTGGAGAGGTTATTCAGCTGCACAGGCCTGATTCTCACCCCAAACAGAGTCAGGATCACTGATGAGAATTCTGAGGCTGAAGTGTTGCTGAAGTTTAACAAAGGACTCTGAATGTCACGTCTGTAAATATCTTGCTGAAATGTTTAAATTGGAGCAGTTTTATTTCACCAGTTGACAATGCTTTGCACAAAATTGTTTGGTTTGTATTTGGTTATTTTTGTTGATTTTTGTTAGGAAAAACCTGGAATGATTGAATTTGCCTTTACTTAGTCTACAATTTTGTTGGATATCACACCTTTGGTTATGTAAATGTGTGTTAGATTGTTAGTTACACTGTATATCTGCAGCTTTTCAATTGTATGTTTCTTTCTGGTACATGATTAAATGCAAATGTCTTGTTCACACTATCAGTTCACACTATCAGTTGGGCTTGTTTGGTGTGTCAGGTGGAGATTCACAAACATACTGGCGATCATGCTTTGAAAATAGCTAAAAAGTAGCGCACTATTTTTCAAAAAGTAGCCACTACTTTTTCTGGAAAAGTAGCTAAATTGTAGCTATCCCAACCCTGCTAATATACTTGTGGTTTGCTCATGTCTTTACAAAGGCTTCCTGAATGAGGCCAAGTTCTTTACTTAGATTAGAGTTGATCTATCTATATTTTATTTTTAGATTAAATATATTCAATTTCTGATCTTATTAGGTTATTGTATCTAATGTGTTATTCACATTGTGAAGCTGTGAGCATTTTAAATTTCTGTCATGTGCAACTATTATAAAGCAGAAGTCATTTAAAAAAGTAGGCTAGTGTTGAGGTTATTGCAATTTTAATCTGATTATGAATATGATTATTATTGCTTAAACTTAACAGGAAGTCAGAGTAACTTGGATTTAGTCTTAAGTCTACAGACCAATGCAGGGGAGAGACAGACACTCGTGCCGAGGATGCTTCAATCAAAAGTAGACTTTATTGGCTAAATATGACAATACAATTGGATAACTTGGTTAATAAACAAAAGAAAAGAAATAAACAAAACAAAGGAATGGCTCAGGTAACGTAACTTATTTCACAGATTAAAATGGTATGAAAGGTTGAGGCTTGGCTCTGGCTATGCTTCAGTCTCTCTGGGCTTCTTCTTGGGGCTGCTTGAGGAAGGAACTTGCAGCAAGGCGGCCCTTCGTGGTCAATCTGCCTGCAGATTGAGGTGGAGCTCGAAGGAAATCTTGGTTCTTGGCATCGTGGGCTACCTCGACTCACAGTCGGCTGGGGAAATGCAGTCAAAGTTCGAGGCTGCTAACCTGCATTAACTACCTATCTCCATCAGAGCTGAAACTTGAAGAAATTCCTTACTTGGCCACATAAGGAGATCTTGACCTTCCTCTCTAAGGTTGGGTTAAACTTAAAGGTACAAACAACAAGACAACTACACAGACAACAAAAATGTTCAGATCTGATCTAAGCATTCTAACTTCTAACCTTTCTAACTGCGGTTGGCACAGACTTGTGGAAGTTCCTCTTCTTCTCAGGAATGCAAGCTCGAACTAACTGGAATGTGGAGGCGTGCACGCCGGTTTTACCCGACTGTTGGCTCTTCCCTTCGGGGGTGGAGCAAAGGTGTTGATAGGTTCCCTTACCTAACGGGTAATTAGCTATTCCTAGGTCTTGGTTCTGATTGATGGGGGTTTCTCTGTGAGTGCCTTCCCAGGGAAACTCCCTTCTTTGTTCCCTCTAGGTTTTAATTTGATTAAAAAAAACATTTTTCAGATTAATTAGCTTCCTAAAATCCACAACAGATAAACCTAACATTTGTGCGTCAATGTACAGTTTTTATCCACATTACCTGAAAACAACTATTGTAAAGGCAGAAATAGTTCTGTAGGTAACACTTTGGGTGTCTTTTTGTGGCAGGAGATTTAACACAGATTTAACCCAGTGCAACGAAATCTTAAGTACATACTAAGCATACTTAGTGTTCTAAACTCACTAATTTAAATGATTATTTCAGTAACTTTCAGACAGTTATCCTACACATTTCTAACGTCTGGTAAAAGAAAGGAAAATACACACTTTAAGTAACTGAGTACACAAATACAAGCATCATCACTTGCAAATTACAGAAGGTTGATAGGCAACATGCATATCAATGAGTTTTCCCGGGGTCCTTTGTGAGCAATGGTCCTTACGGTGGTGATGTGGTAACTCTCGTTTTCACCCCTTGGGGTGCTGTGGGTCCATGCTTGAGATCTTCAGGGAACTTAGAAAGTTTAAATTTGCAGTCCAGATTGTCGTATCAGTTGCGTTCTTGGTATATCTAGTTTAGTTAAAAAGAGTTCTAACGAATGATTGCAGTTTGGAGTGGATATATACCTTAGAAATGTACTTTCTGTTACTTAAAAGATAGAGTTGTCAACAGGACTTGGAGAGCCATGTGGCCAAATTCCAGGGAGGTGTTCTGTTGCCCCCTGGGTCAAGGGAGAGGGGTGCTGGTTCTTGATTCAGCAGTACATTTGACTGAGTTTGGGGTTGGGAGTGTTAAGTCGACAGATTTACACTTTCAACTCCAGACTCGCTGGAGCCAAAAGGCCCTTAGCTTTTGGGTTGTTGATAAGTTAGGTAAACACTCAGCTTGAAGTAAAGTTTCAGCCAGTGTTCGCTACACTAGTGACATGTTGAACACATCAATGGGGCTCTCACAGCACCTCCATTGATTCTCAACAGTATTAAGATTTGGGTGAGGATTAGTATGAGGGTTAAATTCATCACCAGGGTGAGGGTTAGTTTTAGGCTTTGGGATGATATTATGGTTAGTGTTAGGATCAGGGTTAGTTTTACATAGATTAATGTGAATTTAATAGATAAGCATCTGCAAGACATCTACAGTGGGCTCTCCAAATAAAGTATCAACTAATAATAAAATTAAATTGATAAGTAAAAGAACTAACATCATATTAATAGTTGCAGGCTGAGTTACAGTTTAAAAGTTTATAATGGTGGAGTGACACAGCAAGTGGAGCTTTAGAGTTTTCTGGAATGTATTCCAGTTCAGTGCACTGATTTTCTCAGCTCAGTAAAAACTGTAAGAACATGACAGGTGATCCAATCCACAGAGCTGAATATTTTCTGCAATTCATGAGGAGCTGAATAAACCCTGTTACATGTAAATCTTTTAGCGGCAGCCCCTGAAAAATGTTATTAGGCCAGGCCTGTTCATATTTTTTTGTGATCAAAAGTTTATTTGTGTTTTTATCTTTCCCATCAAGACATTTCAGTACAAAACTATGTACATATCCAGTGCCTGCCCCCCCCCAAAAAAGACTCACATCAGACTTGGTCTACCTTGATGAGTAGAGAAAGTACAGGATAGATGATCCATACATCCCTAACATAGCTGACAGCCTACAGACACTGGAGCACAGTATTCTCAAATATCTCCACACTCACAATCCTCCAAACATATGCCACACCGTATACCTTATAACTTTTATCCAAAGTTTAAAGCTGGGGCCTGATCATATTTATATTACATATATGCAATTAGGCTATGAGTTTGTGAGAGTGACACAGTGGAATATTTTTGGTTAGCTGTTCCAACATAAACTGATTTGTTACTCCTTCCACACCTCTAAACTAAACAGTGAAGATAAGCAGTGATACCAGCTGCTGTCCCTTTGGGTCAGTAGGCCTCTTCCATCAGTTACAGCACTGTTACAGTGCACGTGTGTTATATGTTTTATGTATACCCATAAGAAGTCTGGGTTCACTATGGAGAGAAAGTATCCTTTCACGTTTTCTCCCCACCCCTTCACCTTCTGTCCTTCTCCCCTAACTTTTCCTCCCTCCTTTCAACTTCTTCTCCTCCCTATTTGCTCCCTCCCCTGACCCTCAGTGTCTCTACTTAAACCATGTGAGACTGTGGGTTCATTAGACTGGTGACAGACTGATGATCAAGCTGTGTCTCTGCATGATTCTCTGCAAACATGTGAATAAAACTTGGGATCTGAAGATGGAGTCTCCTGACTATTCCTGCTGAATTTCTAACACTATGTGCTAAAGCTGCTAGTGACAGCACAGCACTGCAACAGTAGCACATTGTGATGATGGCAAACTGAACCAGACGCTTGCAGCAGAGGCTTGAGAACAATGCTTTAATAGCAGAAGGGCAATCCAAACTCACAGTCAATGAACATAGGCAGAAGGTGAAAAACCATAGAAACAATACAATACAAAAGAGTAAGGCTTGAATCGTGGTCACAAACAAAACATGGGTCACAGAGAGACAGAAACTGGCACAAAGGAAACGCTCAGTATGCATGTGTGATGGTACTTCGCAAAGATCTGAAGCTAAAGCTCAGGCTTATGTACTAAACTAACAAACATTTGTAACAAGCGATAGGTGTGAGTAATCAGTAGTCAGGCGTACCTGAACAGGGATAGGTGGATCTGAGAGAGTCCTGAGTCATGTGCTGCAGTGAGGGGTTCTGAGAAACATAGCCCTGAGCAGCCACACTGACCATGGTGTTGAGTTGTTGGAAAAAAATGTGCAGGGCTTGTGGTATACAAAACTTCACCGGCTCAATGTAAAATATATTTATCTCCCACTTTATGTGAGAATCATTTCCTTAGAAAATGTACTTCTTTGTTTTAAAAGCAAAGCTATCAATGGTGTCTTCAAATCTTTTTCCTCTAATTTCAAAACTAACATTATTACCAAACCATGGAGAAATTCCTGCTCCACTTTTAAACTGAAGTAGGTTTAAGTAAGTTTCAGTGCCAAAACACTTCACTATACAGTTAAATTTAGAGTTGTTTCATGTAGTCTGTGATCATTTAGCATCACAGTGTATGCTAAATACTAGCTATTAAATTACTGTTTCTATACATAATTACAATTAGCTTAACAGTGGAAACAAAAAAACTGTAAAACTAAATCTAAAAACTTAGTGTTCATCCTTACTGGTGGTTATTCTAGTTTATTACAACAGACTCAAAGAAAGATTTCTGAACTGAATGAGAGAGAACATGCCATGACAACTCACTACACATTCATTACAGGAATGAGGGCAAAGAGAGATAACAGGAAAAAAATGATGTAAAGTTATTGATTTACTAGTTCATTGATTCTTTCTTTAACTGTTTTTATTCAATAATTAATTCACAGGAAGCTCACCTGAGTGTCTCCAGTTTACAGTGCGAGTTCTTCAGTCCAGCAGAGAGCAGCTCCACGCCTGAATCCTGAAGGTCATTGTTACTCAGGTCTAACTCTTTCAGAGACGAGTTAACAGATTGTAGAGCTGATGATATATTTTCACAGGAAGTTGTGGTGAGACCACACCCAGCTAGTCTGTAAAAGTCAGAATATATATATATAGTACATGGTGTAATGAGGGGAACTCTAATAGAATTTCCTTACTCTCCATTTTCTACTTTGACTTTACTTTCAGGAATAAGTAAACAAGATATTCATAACTTGATTATTCATCCGTGTGATCCCATTTAAAACAGAAAGGTTGGCTACTGTATGTATAGCCATAGTCTGGGTTTGCTATGGAGAGAAAATACATATTATTCACATTTTCTTCTGTTCTCCAATATGTTATTCTTTTCTTGTGTCAGCTGTATTTACTTACAGTTGTATGACCTTTTGTGTTTGTCCTTCCTGAGGTGAGAACATTGTCCCTTTTAACTTTGACCCCTTCACCTCCCTCTCCTCCTTCTCCCATAACTTTTGATCCTCCCTCTTTTCAACTTCTCCTCTCTATGTGTTCCCTCCCCTGACCCTCTACTTATACCACATCAGACTGTGAGTTCATTGGACTGGTGACAGACTGATGATCAAGCTGTACCTGTGCAGGACTGACACTATTATAAAACCTTGGAGATACTCCTGTTCTATTTTTAAACTAAAGTAGGTTTAAATTTCATTGCAAAAACATTTCACCATACAGCTAAATTTAGAGTTGTTTCATGTAGTCTATGATCATTACTTAACCTATCACAGCACATGCTAAATACTAGCCATTACATTAATGTTTTATATGTAATTACCATGAGCTTAATAGCAGAAACAACAAAATTGACAAAAAACAAACTAAATAGGAAAACATAGTGTTGATTTTTTACTGGTGGTTATTCTAGTTTATTATAACAGACTCAAAGAAAGATTTCTGAACTGAATGAGAGAGAACATGACATGACAATTTACTACACATTCATTACAGTAATGAGGACAGAGAGACAGACAACTGAAAAAGTGATGTTAACTTATTGATTTGCCAGTTAATTGGTTCTAACATTTTTCAGAGACTACTGAATTCACAGAAAGCTCACCTGAGTGTCTCCAGTTTACAGAATGTACTCTGCAGTCCAGAAGAGAGCAGCTCCATGCCTGAATCCTGAAAGTCATTGTTACTCAGGTCTAGCTTTTTAAGAGATGAGTTTTTGGACTGTAGAGCTGATGATACATTTTCACAGGAATTTGTGGTGAGACCACACCCAGCTAGTCTGTAAAAGTCAGAATATAGTACATGGTGTAATCAGGGAACTGTAATAGAATTGCCCTACTCTCTAATTTCCACTTTGACTTTACTTTCAGAAATAAGTGCGCAATATATTAATAGCTTGATTATTCATTCATGTGATCCCGTTTAAAACAGACAATAGAGCTATAGTTTTGTCTCTCTAAGTAGAAGTTCTCTGTTTATTAGCATAAAAAATTAACTGCCACAACAATCCAGCCAATATATGATACAGTTAACCTTAGATCAGATCTTGCAATATACTTAAAAAAATAATTTCTGAATAAATAAAGAGAAAAAGAATATCATGTTTTTTCGGCAGCACATTATTCATTATTATATTTCAAGGATGGCCGGAGAAAGAGATTCAGTACTATTCTAAAACCATGTGAAAGTAATATTAAAATTACACATAAATATATTATTATTAGAAAGTTACATTTTATTATAGTTTGTCAACTTTTTATTAAAGAATTCACGCAAAGTTCACCTGAGTGTCTCCAGTTTACATTGTGAGTTCTTTAGTCCAGCAGAGAGCAGCTCCACTCCTGAATCCTGAAGGTCATTGTTACTCAGGTCTAGTTCTTTCAGAGATGAGTTAAAAGACTGTAGAGCTGATGATAGATTCTCACAGGAATTTGTGGTGAGACCACACCCAGCTACTCTGTAAAAATCAGAATAAATAGAGAACATGGTGTAATCAGGAGAACTGTAATATAATTACCTTACTCTCTATTTTCTACTTTGACTTTACTTTCAGGAATAAGTACACAAGATATTCATAACTTGATTATTCATCCATGTGATCCCATTTAAAACAGTAAAGATAGCTACTGTTTTCCTCTCTAAGTAGAAGCTACCTATTTAGTAGCATAAAACACTAACTGCCACCACAATCCAGGCAATATATGATGCAGTTAAACCTAGAACAAATTTTGCAATAAACTAAAAGAAGCATTTCTGAGTAGATTAAGTGGACAAAATATCATGTTTTTTCAGCAGCACCTTATACTTTTAGCGTGTTTTTATAATTCAAGGATGGCTAGAGAAAGAGATTCAGTAGAAGTCTAAAACCATGTGAAATGAATATTAAATATTGAGCATAAATCAGAACATACTAGTTCAGCTCTGCAGCCCTGCCACTGGCTGCCAAACAACCACACAGCATAAAAGCTTCACCCCTTGCTTAACAGATGGCAAAAAGTTATTTTATTTATTTATTCCCAAACATGACTTTGATGGTTGTAGCAAGTTCAATTGCATTTTACATTTACACTTATGTCTCTTTTACCCTCCTGATGACGCTTCCATGTAGATGATGTTTGTGCAACAACACTGCACAGAGGACTAGCATCACTATTTTTGTGCCAGCTAAATCTTCCTGTAAGTCCTTGGCAGTGATTTAGGGCTTTTACTCTGCATACCTGACTATTTTTCATGGTCTTTATGATCTCGTCTTAACTTTAACTGTTCTCTTTAATGTCTTTTCCTTAAAGGCATTTCATACAGTACAAATTGCAAACAGGAAGTGTTTAGTTATCTTTTATAGTTTTCTATTGCTGTGTATGATTCAATTATCTTTAGCTTAAGATCCTCAAGGGTTACAGAATTTAGTATGCTATGGAATTGTCTACACCCCAGTTGCATTAAGGCCTAATGAATCAAATGAGCCCTTACAAAAATTACACTAGTGGGTTCACTAAAATCTCAATATTTTGAGCTCAGCAAATAAAAGGTAATTTAATATTAAAATGTAAGACAGAGTCAAAGATATTCAACCCTTTTGTTGCAGTAAATTCTTTTCACTTCGATATGATCAGAATATGTTTTTATATACCTCATTTTGTACCTATCAGAATGTATACTGATCAGATATTTACCTAATTTGAGAGTTTAGTGTTAAACCAACAGTGAAACAGAAATAATCTATATAGTAAATAAGCTGTGGAATCACCCCTCTCTGGAAGGATGTTCCTAATTTTTTCCAACAAATCTTATGTATATAGGATCTCTATTTCCAGAAAAACTAGGAAAAAAGTCTCAAACAGAAATACTACATAAAAAACAATAGAATGTTTGTGCTTCACAGTAACTTCACAATAACAGTCTGATTTTTGAAGTTTGTTGATTTTTGAAGTAAAAAAAAATATATCTACAGCAAACTATTTAAAAAATACATTGCTAATACACAGTTACTTTAGATTTTAATAATGCTAAACATAAAAACAAGTAAATGATACATTGGAATGTTTAAAATTTAGATGCTATACTAAGTCATCACTCAGTACCATCCCTTTTGCCAGATATCACAGTGTTTTTGTCCAGCTAGGCGTCTTTCTGTTCAGTGTTTTTTTCCTCACTCTTCCTTACAGGACACTTATAGTTCTGTGATATTCTTGATCTGTCTTGCATGCACTGAATGTTTAAAATCTACCCACAGATTTTCAATGATGTTTGAGTCAGGACTGTGAGGGCCATTCCAAAAGGTTCAGCTTCAGTTTGTTAAAGTAGTTCATGAGGTGTTGTAAGGTATGTTTTGTATCACTGTCCTGTTGTAGAAACCATCAGCCTCTTTTCAGCTTCCATTTCACAACTGACTCACATGACCACCTGGTTTCTATGCTCATTGTCCATTTTATCAGCTCCACTTACTATATAGGTGCACTTTGTAGTTCTACAACTACAGACTGTAGTCCATGTGTTTCTCTGCATACTTTGTTAGCCCCCTTTTACCCTGTTCTTCAGTGGTCAGGACCCCCATGGACCCTCACAGAGCAGGTACATTCTCAGCACTGCAGTAACACTGATGTGGTGGTGGTGTGTTAGTGTGTGTTGCGCTGGTCTTAGTGGATCAGACACAGCAGTGCTGCTGGAATTTTTAAACACTGTGACCACTCACTGTCCACTCTAATAGACTCTCCTATCTTGTTGGTCCACCTTGTAGATGTAAAGTCAGAGACGATAACTCATCTGCTGCTGCATAGTTTGTGTTGGTCATCCTCTGGTCCTTCATCAGTGGTCACAGGATGCTGTTGGCTGGATATTTTTGATTGGTGGACTATTCTCAGTCCAGCAGCGACACTGAGGTGTTTTAAGGTCTTTTAATCTCTTTACCTATTCTCTAACAAAGTTAAAAGCCCTAATTTGATTTAGTTTGTTTGTTGATAGGACTATCCTTTGGAACTGGGGCTATAGGAAAAGGTGGCACAGCCTAAAGAAGAAATACAAGGCAATATCCAAAAAAGAGCTGAAGATTAACACTAGATTAGTAGATTAATTGAAAGATTAAGGATTTACCTATTTTTAACCTTTGAGTTTATTTTGAACATAAATACCTTTGGTGTAAACATAGATCATTTATCTGTTCTCCCCCAGAGCACAGCAGTCTCAGATCATTACCTAATCTCATATGAAATTCACTTCAGTGGTAATGTACGTTCATCACCAGCTATCGTGTTAAGCGGACTATAACTTCCTCCACAGCTGGTAGCTTTATCAGAAACCTTCCACAATTATCAGCTTCTATCAGCTGTCCATCTAATCCTACCGAATTAGATATTATGATTGAGAGCATAGACGCTACTTTTTGTTCTACTCTAGATATTGTGGCTCCATTTAAAAGTAAAATAATAAGACAGAAAAAGCTGCACCGTGGTTTAATGAGCACATTCGAGCTTTAAAACAGACTCTCAGACAACTAGAGCGAAAATGGCGCCTGACTAAACTAGAAGTGTTCCAGTCCGTCTGGAGGGATAGCCTTTAGACTGTCTCATAGAAAACAGTAAGAATGATCCTAGATTATTATTTAGCACTATTTCTAAATTAACTAAGAACCAGTTACTGAACCCCAGATGCCATCAGCCTACAGCAGCAATGATTTTATGAATTTCTTGAATAAAAACATTGAAAAATCAGGCAAAAAAGTACACACAGTTAACCTCTACAAACCTGCTGCCTTACAAAGCCAATCCAGATCTCAAGAATACTGTAACTACTTCAGAGTGGCTGGAGTCCTTTACCTTCAACAAACTGAACTAGTTAAAATGATTTTCTCCTCAAAATGTTCTGCTTAGATTAAATTCCTACAAGTTTACTCAAAGGTTAGATTACAGTTTAGCATTTATTTTAGGAGCTGAAGTCTCCATCGTCCAGAAGTGGGACTGACAACCATCACCAAGGATCACACTGCCTGCTGATAGGGAGTTCTGTGTGAAGGACCCTGCACTGTTGCAGGAAAAGCCTATAAAACATCCAAATCTTTGCCTGATGATCACATACAGCCTGCAGCTGCACAGGTTCTCCAGGAGCTTTAATTCAAACATGGCAGCATCTATAGCACAAACTGCACATCAGAAAACTGCATGATTCCCCAGCCTCACAGAACCTTTTACATGATTCATAATTCTGCACTTTTTGGATGCTGGGAGAATTCCCCTCATTTCATGAGAAAGGGGGCTAAAAAAGTAGAGAAACAGATGGACAACAGTCTCTAACTGTAGAACTACAGAATGAAACTATATGGTCAGTGGAGCTGATAAAATGGACAGTAAGTGCAAATATAAGGAGGTGGACTAAATGAAGTAGCTAGGAGATCTATCCTGCTGTTTCATTCAGAGCAAATTCAATTTAAATTGCTATAGAAACCACCAGATCATGATCCATGGTGGTTAAACACTGAGGCAATTCTGACGGCTGAGGTCAGTAATGCCAGTCGTGTGCAGTGGGTGGGAACAAGCAGCTACGTCATCACTGTCTAACTACAGTGTCTCATTTATCTGTCTTATAAGGTTCAGTGATGGTTAGAATGCTGCCAACTTAGACTCTTATCAACCTCATTGTCTTTTGTAAATGTAAGTTCATTCTGAAGCTGATGCCTGCAACACATTCCAAAAAAGTTGGGACAGGGGCAAATTCACACTATGATCACTGTTAAATGTTCTGAAAACATTTTAAAAGAGGAGATTAATCATGCTCAGTATAAAAGAAGCATTCAGGACAGGCCTAGTCCTGTATAAGCACCACGTGAACCTTACCACAGTAGGTTACCACAGTAATTCAATACTGTACCACAGTAATTCAATACTGTATTAAAACAGTACGACTCTAATCACAGAGTGCAGGCTCTAGACTGGCCTGCCATCTCTTACTGAAAATGTGTGGCACATTATGAAGAGCGAAATACAACAATAAAGATTCCACTCGACTGCACAGCTGAAGACTGGTATAATGGAAGAATGACAAAAAATCACTTTCAAAACTGATCAGTTTGTGTCTTCAGTCCACATACAATTATTTATGCAGGTAAAAGGAAAGATGATGTAGTAAAGTGATAAACTTGCTTGTGTCTTGTCTTTTTTGAACAAATCTAAATAAAGTTCAGACGGCAAAACATGGGGTAAAATAACATTTTTGGGGTGTTTTCAGTTTAACAGCTTAAACAGAATTCACTCATCACTGCTTTCTGTGTTATTGGCATTTCACACTGTCACAACTTTTTATGGAACTGGGTTTGTAACTTGGACAGGGGTGCCTAGACTTGTGTATAGAACCACAGTCCAGTTTAAAATAATCCAAAGCACTGCTGAAATAAGACATATAAGATTGTCACTCATGGTGCATGAGTTCTGTTACAATATTGGATGTTTAAAGTTTGATAAAATAGTTTTAAAAGTTCTGATATTTGAGACTTTTTTCAAAACTATAACATCAAAATAAAAAAAACATTATTTTCATAACACTGACTTCACACCAAATGTATTTTCTAAAATGATAACTAATAAAAGCTTACAGACAGACATCAAGGCTTTCAGTGACCAGATTACAGTTCAGGTTATCTTAGCCTTACAGTAAGGATGTTAAGTCTTATCTATAAAGGGCCAGTGTAGCTGTAGGTCTTCAGTCCAACTAAGCAGGATCACCCCTGAACTCAAGCCCAATGTGAGAACCGTCCAATAGGAATGTCCCTTATCTCTCCTTTGATTGGACAGTGCTTCTTGTAAGTTATCTGGCTAGCTGAGAAATCCTGCTTTGTAAAACACCCCCTTCATCAGATGTTTGAAGACTAAAACAAGTAGAACAAAGGAGGACATCAGTTGAGCTCCTGCTTCGTGGAAATAAAAAAAACCGGCAGCCACACAGTCCCTCTGTGGATAAGAGTGGACAGTAATGAGCATCAGAAACAGCAGTTTGACCAACAACAGGACCATATGTAGCAGAACTAACACTGACTGGAATGTTTCACTAGATTTTTACTGCTGTGCATAAAATTAATACCACATAATACATGTTTAGTCTTTGCTGTACTTAATTCACCACTGTATCAATGAGCTGTAAGTGACTTTTATTTTGAAAGAGTCCATCCTTTTTTCTTTTCCACATTGATGTATGAGGTAGATCTACAGTCTGATCACTATAATTCACAGGTTCGGTGTTAGTTTTCACTGCTATGCTGACGACACTCAGCTCTACATACCTGCTAAACCAAATGAGGCTCTGAATCTAAATAATCTTGAAGAATGTGTTAAAATATCAAAAGCTGGATGACCAACAATTTCCTTCTTCTTAATCCTAACAACACTGAGGTCCTACTACTTGGACCCAAAGCAGAGAGATCTCAACTCTCCAAATTTGAATGAAATTTAGAGGCCATACGGTCATTCCAAGCACTACTGTAAAAAATCTAGGCGTCGTCTTTCATTCCAGTGTCTCTTTGATGCACGTTTGCAACATTGTTAGAACCACATTCTTTCACTTGTGTAACATCACTATGCTATGTAATATTCAAGCCTAAACGAAAGCTGGTGCCTTTATAACCTCCAGGCTGGACTACTGTAACACCATTTTAGCTGGATGCTCAAACACTTTACTAAATAAGCTCCAACTGGTCCAGAATGCAGCTGCTAGAGTCCTTACAAGGACCAAAAATTTGACCTTATATCCCCAATCCTGTCATCTTTACACTGGCTCCCTGTTAAATTTCCTGTAGAGTAGAGATTCTTCTCTTAATGTATAAATCATTAAATGGTCCCACAGTTTCGTAGTGAATTAATTATTCTCCAGAATTAACAAGCACTAAAGCTTATGACAATATACAATATCTACCTGTCTGTCCTGCTAATCAGTCTCTCTCTCTCTCTCTCTCTCTCTCATCTGAGCGACATTTGCCTGAGTTGCCACATGGGAGTCACCAGAGCTCCATCTCTGTTGTCTAATCTGCACCGTATTGACCACCAGGGAGTTTCATGCTGTACAATGCTGTGCAAACCTCACCTGCATGAAATGACCCTCCTGATGCTGCTGCTGCTGCATAAACTCAAACTATCTAATTAACCATTGCTCCACCTTTTTTCCCCCGTTTTATATTATGATATTTTATACTAATGCTGTTTGCTATCCAGTGTCGACCAGAGGAGGATGCGTTCCCCTTTTGAGTCTTGGTTCCTCTCAAGGTTTCTTCCTCTTGCTCTTAGCGAGTTTTTCCTTCATGCTGTCATTGGCGACGCTCATGGGGGCTTGGACCTGGATTTTTCTGTAAAGCTGCTTTGTGACAACACCGGTTGTAAAAAGCGCTATATAAATAAACTTTGACTTGACTTTGACTGGTCTAGTGCCGTCTGTCCATTTCTCTGTGAAAACTGCTGTACAGAATAAACCACTGCAGATTCCATTGTGGTTCTGTCTCATTCAACACAGCGCAGAGTGGAGCTGTGAGAGAGTCTGGGTTACACATATATACATGAACAATGTAAGTTTTAAAAAAAAAATTATTTCGCAGCCAAATTACTTCTACCAAAAATAACCACTGTTCAATAAATTTGATAGAATTTTATTATGGAAATTAGATCCAAATAAATGAATGAACACAAGTTTAAAAAACAAAATGTTATATAATCATATAACTATATCTTATATTCTTTATTTTAGCACTTTTAAATAACTGAGGTTGTTGTCCATAAGAGGTTTCAGTTTCTGGTGTGGCTTAGCAGGACAATCAGCATGACCCCACCTCAACAATGACATTATAAAAACTGGAGCCACACTTAGCGTGACCCCTCCCCTAACACTACAACACTATAAAGACTAGAGCCATGCTTAGCGTGACCCCTCCCTCACACTATAACGCTATAAAAACTACAGGCATATTAAGCGTTGTAACAATCTGATCAAACTCAGCAGTTACTAATAAAATCCGAACACTAATTTGGTGGGAAAAAAACATGTGAGTACCAGAATACCACAGAGCTTGCACAAGTTAGATTTTCCTTGATTTTTCCCAGAACAGACAACACACTAACAGCATCAGCAACAGCAACAAAGCCAAAAAAAACAAAGCAGAAAAGCAGTTGAATATAAAATCTGCTGCAGAAGTCCGTTAGGTGGGATAAAGTTATCAAAGTCCAGTGATTCTCTCAATCGAATCCAATATAAAAAAAAATCCATAACCATAGTCCAAGCAAAAAATGTCCCCAAAATACTCCAAAATCAAAACAGGGCCCAGCAATGCAAAAAAACCAAAACCAAAACAGGAACGAGCTCACCCAGTTCCTTGAGGTATCTCCACAGTTAGAGGGGGATCCAATCTTCAAGGACAAAGATGAGTAGAAAAAGGAGTAAAAGTCTGTTAGCAGCTTGAGCAGCAATGATCCACCAGGCCTCTCTTCCCCAACCTTGATTCTCCATGAAAATGGCTACCACATTTCCCTTTCCTGTTCCCAAACCAGAGTTATATTCAAAATAAGAGTGCCCCCGTTGGAATGAACGGGAAACACTTTCAAAACACAAAAAAAAGGAAAAACAAAGCATAATAAAAATACCAGAAATAAGATAAGGCCACAACTCCTATCAGAACATCCCAGTAAGAAGTCATAAAGGAATTTAAGGACTTCATTTTCTGTGGGGTAACCTAAATAACACTACCTGAAATCTATGTTAGTGTTAATCATTAAAAATAGGTATTCCACAGGTCCCTTTATGTGGTGGTGTCATAGCGTGACCCCTCTACTAACACTATAATGCTAAAAAAACTACAACCACACTTAGCGTGACCCCTCCGCTAACATTATAACGCTCTAAAAACTGGAGCCATACTTAGCGTGACCCCTCCCCTAACACAATGACGCTATAAATACTAGAGCCATACTAAGCGTGACCCCTCCCCTCACACTTTAACGCTATAAAAACTGGAGCCACACTAAGCGTGACCCCTCCCCTAACAAAATAATGCTATAAAAACAAGAGGCATACTAAGTGTGACCCCTCCCCTAACACTATAACGCTATAAAAACTGGAGCCACACTTAGCGTGACCCCTCCCCTAACACTATAACGCTATAACAACTAGCGTCATACTAAGTGTGACCCCTCCCCTAACATTATAACCCTATAAGAACTGGAGCCACACTTAGCGTGACCCCTCCCCTAACAATATAATGCTTTAAAAAACTAGAGCCATACTTAGTGTGACTCCTCCCCTCACACTATAACGCTATAAAACTAGAGCCATACTTAGAGTGACCCCCCCCCCACACTATAACGGTATTAAACTAGAGTCATACTTAGAGTGACCCCCCAACACTATAATGGTATAAAACTAGAGCCATACTCAGCGTGACCCCTCCCCTCACACTTTAACGCTATATAAACTCAAGCAAAAACAAAGCATGACCCCTCCCCTAATACTATAACACTGTAAAAACTAGAGCCACACTAAGCGTGATCCCTCCCCTAACACTATAACGCTATAAAAACTCGAGCCACTCTAAGCGTCACCCCTCCCCAAACACTATAATGCTATGAAAACTACAGCCACACTTAGCGTGACTCCTCCCCTCACACTATAATGCTGTAAAAACTAGAGCCACACTAAGCGTGACCCCTCACCTAACTCTATAACGCTATGAAAACTAGAGCCACAATTAGCGTGACCCCTCCCCTAACACTATAACGCTATAAAGACTAGAGCCACACTTAGCATCAACCCTCCCCTCACACTATAACGCTATAAAAACTAGAGCCACGCTTAGCGTGACCCCTCCCCTAACACTATAATGCTGTAAAAACTAGAGCCACACTCAGCGTGACCTCTCCCCTAACACTATAACATTTTAAATGTAATTGAATTGCTTTATTTATGAATATTTTATGGCTTGCCTTTTTTTTTGTAGGAAATGTAAAGTATATAAAATCATCATCATCATTAACCACTTAGTCCAGCTAGAGTCGCGGTAGCAGTTAGGAGAGCGGAGAATCCCAGACGACCCTGTCCCCGCAACTTCCTCCAGCTCATTCCCGGGAACCGCAAGCCGCTCCCAGGCAAACTTGCATATATAATCCCTCCAGCGAGTCCTAGGATGACCCCGTGGTCTTGTCCCAGTAGGCCGTGCCTGGTACACCCTCACTGGGAGGCGTCCAGGGGGCATCTGGTTCAGTTGCCCGAACCACCTCAACTGGCTCCTCTCAATGCGGAGGAGTAGCGGCTCTACACCAAGCTCCTCACCCTATCAAGTAGAGTGTAGCCCGCCACTATGGGAAGAAAGTTCATTTCCACCGCTTGTATACGCAATCTCATTCTTTCTGTCATTACCCACAGCTCACGACCATAGGTGAGGGTCAGGATGTAGACCGACTGGTAAACAGAGAGCAATCTCACAATCCCTCTTCCCATCACTCGTGAACAAGACCCCGAGATACTTAAACTCCTCCACCTGGGGCAAGTCCTTTCCCCTTACCTGGAGTTGGCATGCCATCCTTTTCCAGGCTAAGACTATGGACTCAGACTTGGAGGTGCTGATCTGCATACCAACCACTTCACATTCAGCTGTAAACCGCTCCAGTGAATGCTGGAGGCATCCATCCATCCATCTATCCAAAAGAACAACATCATCTGCAAACAGCAGAGATGCCACCCTCCGGCCTCCACACATAATACCCTCCTGACCTCGGCTACACCTTCACACCCTGTTCATGAATATCATGAACAGAAGTGGAGACAAGGCACAATCTTGGCGAAGTCAACCACTAACACTGAAAGAGCCTCACTTAATGCCGAGTATACGAACACAGCTCTCACTCTGGGAGTACAGATATTGAATGGCCTGGAGTAGTAGCCCCAGCACCCCATACTCCTGGAGGTCCTCCCACAAGATATCTCAGGGAACACGGTTGTAAGCCTTCTCCAAGTCCACAAAACACATTGGCAAACACCCATGCCCCCTCAACAATCTGTGAGAGGGTGAAAAGCAGGTCCATTTCCACGGCCAGGACGGAATCCGCATTGTCCCTCCTCAATCTGAGGTTCAACTATCGGTTAAAGTCTCCTTTCCAGCACCTTGGCATATAGTTTCCCAGGGACGCTGAGCAGTGTGAGCAGGGTACATGGTTTTCTGTGTGCTTTTGTCATGGAGGATTTTTGGATTGAGTTAGTCGGCGTCTTCACCCCAGACTTGTTCACTCTGGGAGACCCTACCAGGAGCATATTGCTCCTGACAACTTAGCTCTGAAGATCCCTAGACCACACAAGCCCTTCTGCCATGGCAAGGCCCCGATCCAGAAAGGGAAGTATGTAAAATGCAGATTAAAATCTTAAGTAATCAGCTCGAGCTAATTCTAATATAAAAGTCTTCTTGTGTATTTCTACACAGTTGAAGGTGTTGAGAGTAAAACATCACTTGAACTTCATTTAAGAATTTAAGAATTTAAAATTCTAATTACTGTTAATATGTTTAACTGAAGAACATGTAAATGAACCTTGTTTTATATAATATATAATTTACTCTAGATGAGGACATCCAAATAAGCTACTGTTTAACATTGCTTATTCAAGATTTACTCAGTTATATGTACTTTTATAAGAATGTTTAAATATTTACAGTAATAAAAATGTAAATGTAAAAAAATAGAATTATTAAATTGTATAATTCCATGCTTATTGTTTGTGAAACTGAAGAGCTCTATCACAATATGTCAATATCACAATGTACTACAGTATATACTGACAACATAACAATGTCATAACTCCGCTGTATTAATGTAGATGTAACACTCACTGAGCTTTTCTGCAGACAGTCAGAGCTCGGATCAGTCTCCTATAACCCTCCTCTGATGTGTTGTATTTCTTCAGGTCCAGCTCATCCAGAACCTCCTCTGAGGTCAGAAACATGCAGGCTAGTGCTGAACACTGTCCTGGAGAGAGTTTCTCCTCTAAGTGTCTCTCTGAGCTTAGATACTCCTGAATCTCTCTGGAGAGAGACTCGTCATTCATTTCAGACAGACAGAGGAACAGATTGATGGATCTCTCAGTGGAGATGATGGATCTCTCAGAGGAGAAGGGATGTTGCTTATCTTCTCTCTTGATTAATCTCTTGATGTGCTCTCTGATTTCCTTTGATCTGCTCTGTGCTGGGGTAAGTAGACCCTGTAGGTGTCTCTGATTGGACTCCAGTGAGATGCCCAGCAGGAAACGGAGGAAAAGATCCAGGTGTCCATTCTGACTCTCTACAGCTTTATTTATTGCTCCCATCAGCAGCAAATCCAGAGGAATTTTCTGAAACCACTCACTGCTTAGTGAGTTAAATATCTGCAGTTCCTCCCTGTTTTTGCTCTCATAGCAGTGAAACACATAAACAGCAGCCAGGAACTCCTGAAAGCTCAGATGAACAAAGCAGTAGACCTTCCTCTGGTAAAGCACACATTCCTCCCTAAAGATCTCAGTGAAAATCCCAGAATACACTGAGGCCTCAGTGACATCAATGCTGCTCTCACTCAGGTCCTCTTCATAGAAGATCATATTGCCCTTCATCAGCTGTTTGAAAGCCAGTTCAGCCAGTTTCAGGAGAATGGTTCTGTTGGACTCCAGCAGGTTCTTTGGGTTTCTCCTCTTTTTCTCCTCATACTTCTCATTCTTCATGTTTGTCTGAGTGAGCAGGAAGTGTGAGTACATTTCAGTCAGAGTTTTAGGGATTTCTGTATGACGCTGTTTGATGATTCGCTGAAGAACAGTGGCTGAGATCCAGCAGAAGACTGGAATGTGGCACATGATGTGGAGGCTCCTTGCTGTCTTAATGTGGGAGATGATCCTCTTGGCTTGGTCTTCATCACTGATCCTCTTCCTGAAGTACTCCTCCTTCTGTGGGTCCCTGAATCCCTGAATTTCTGTCACACGCTTGATGTATTTAGGAGGGATCTGATTGGCTGCTGCTGGTCGGGAGGTTATCCAGATGTGAGCAGAGGGAAGCAGCTCTCCTTTGATGAGGTTTGTCATCAACACTCCCACTGATGATGTCATGGTGATGTCAGATACTTTCTCACACTGTTCAAAGTTCAGTGGAATTCTACTTTCATCCAGACCATCAAATATGAACACAGCTTTGAGCTGATCATAAATCTCATGGTCCAGATCTTTGAGCTCAGGATGGAAGTCACACAGAACGGAACGGAAGCACAAACATGAGCTCCACATCCTGATTGGCTTTTCCTTCAGCCCAGTCCAGAATGAACTTCTGCACAGAGACAGTTTTTCCAATTCCAGCGATACCTTTAGTCAGAATACTTCTGAGCTCTGGTTCTTTTGGTCTGTTATCTTTTTTTTTTCTTTGTGTCTGAGACTGTCAGCCTTCACAGCTCTAATATTCTCTTCTAGTGTTTCTCCTTCAGGACCTTGTAGAGATTTAAAGATGTCTAAGCAGTTGATTGGAGAATCTTGTAAGCGTCTCCTGGATGTTTTCTCCATCTGTAGAACCTCATGTTCTTCATTCACTCCTTCACTCTCTCCCTCTATGATGTAGAGCTGTGCGTAAATCCTCTTCAGGAGGGTTTTATTCTCTTCTGTTCTGATTCCCCCAAATAAGCTCTTGTACTTGTTCTTCATGCAGTTTTTGTGTCTCTCTAAGACTCTGTGAAGGATGTCATCTACTGGTTGGTAAGAATCCTGGTCTCCGGTTCTCTCCACCTGAGTGTTTTTCTGCAATGCTGTTTCACTGGAGTTCTGCCTGAGGGAGATCAAACACAGTAACACATTAACTGGGGGATGAACCTTTTTTAGCACAACACTGACACAGATCTGGTGTAACTCTTCAATTTGCTTCTAGTTTTAGTCAGTAGCGGGGTGTGGTGTGACCAATACGGCTCTGCAGTTGTGGGAAGTATTTTTTTTTTAATGTAAAATAGGGAAAAACAAAAAAAAATTGTTATAAGAAGAACAAAAATAAAACCAAATCAAGAAAAAGGTACAGACATATTTGCCACTATAGTTAGAAACTGTTACGTAATAAAGTAAAAATATATATTGTGCTGTAAATGATCTTAATATCTTAACATCAGTTATCTTAAAATCAGTGAATATCCCATTGGTTTAAAGTACTGGGTTTGGATTTAAGTAACATAAATCAGATCTTTTGCCATCACAATAATCTAAAAATAGGAAAATCTAGCATTTAAAACTTGTTTTAAACATTTTCTCAAAATCTTATTTGGCACCTAACTACTTCAAATAAAGTCCAAGCTTAACAATAGAGAGGCTTTAAAATAAACAAAAAATAAATCACCACTAGTTAAAAACATTAAATCAACACTAGTGCTTAGAATATGATCCATTCCTGAAAATACTTCTTAAAATAACTTAATGGATTGTTTGGATTGATCATTTTTTGTGTTTACCTTCTGCAGTAATTATGACACTCAGGCGATATGGACACCTGATCATGTACATTTTAGCCATAAAAAATGTTGAGCCTTTTATTAATCTGTTAAAACGTGCTCTGTATGAACACAGCTAAAGCAGCACTTGAGTAAAGTTATCTAGCCGCTACACGTAAGTAGTAAAGCTGTCCTGGCTGAATCTGATTTCTAAAGAATGCGTAGTTTCAGTTACGCTACTGATTAATCTAATATTTACTTAACAGATGAGTACTAAGAAATATTTTAAGAAGGGGAAGTGTGAGGAGGAGGAGGAGGAGGAGGAGGAGGAGAAACTCATTGCTCAGGTACACTGATGTTGGCAAATTCATTAAGAAGCATATGGCACTCATTAAGCTGTTTAAACCTCACTGAGATACAGTCAGTAGAAATGGCTGTAGACATGGCTGTAAACATGACTGTAGAGAGAAGTGTATTTTGGTCATGTCAGCAGGAGATATTAGACTAAAAACATGTTATTTGAGCCTAGCCTGCATCTTCGTTGTCAATATGTGGTTTAACCCCTTTTGCCAGTGATTACAGTTTTTTTCTGTCAGTCATAAAACACTTTAGTTTACTGTAATTCTCCTGCAAGAGTGAAAGAAAACAACAGGTAGGCTGTAATGCAATCTACTGGAGCAACAAGGCTCTGAAACAGATGTAAATTCTTTAAAACTCAGGCAGGCAGAAGGTCAGATTATCTGTTTAATCATATATATATATATATATATATATATATATATATATATATATATATATATATATATATATATATATACATACTGGCGGATGAAGTACACAAACCATATACTTGAGTTAGAGATACCCAAGGTAAAATATTACTCCAGTAAAAGTAGAAGTCCTCCCTTGCAAAAGTACAAAAGTATTTGCCTTCAAATGTACTTAAGTATCGAAAGTAAAAGTACTAAAAGATTAATTATGACTTTAATGTCCTATTACCATTTTTGTAACGAATCTCTTGCTTAAACTCATTTTAGGTGAAAGTACTCCAGTGTCACTCTTGGTAAACCAATCTTTTAATAGAATGTCATTAATTAGTCTGACGCTGACGTCTATTAAAATTGATCATAAGCACAAAACACTGAAGGCAGACAATTTCCATTAGGTAGAACCGAGTGGCTCTGAAATCACTTTTTGCAAACAAGCAAAGTATCAGTTTAAGATTTATTTGCAACATGGTTACAAGTTTAAGTTTAATAAAGACTTGCTTTAAACACAGGTTCACAAATGAATTTCTCTGTTCATAAACATAAACTAGCAAAAACAAATTTACTATAAAATGAAATAGTGTTTGTATAAATTCAGAAAAAAGAAACGTACCTGTCACAGCTGCATATGTGTACATGTTTCTATATTGTGATCTATTTACACAAAGTTAGGTTAGGTCCATCATTTATGTTGAATAGACACGCCCCAAATTTACGCTGCTGCACTGACATTGAACTGTATGCTTGCCCTGGGTCGGTGTGTCCAACAGGTCAAAACAAGCTCAAAACAAAGTGTCAATTTAGGCACATTTTGGCTTTACGCCAGATATCAAGGGGAGAATTTGAACAAGGTAATATGCTGCATTTGTAGGCAAAAAAAGTCTCAGTGTCATCTTACATCTTAGTAATGAATCATCCTGCAATGACTGGCAGCAGCACAACTGCCTCAGGAGGAGGTACAACCTCAGACCAGCAGGTTCGATTTCAGCTTTCTGTCTCTTACTCAGCTTTTGCTCTCAGACATTAGTTTTTATCATCTAAACTCGTGTCAGCAGAGCAGCAGTTAGTCAGAATCAAACCTGTACTGTGGTGTGCGGCAAAGTTCGGGTCTGTAGCCTGCTTGCTAAGCTAACGTTAAGCTAGCCAATCAAATTAAAGATCCAAACACCTCAGAACAGGTTTAATTTCTCTTTCCTGTTGCTTCAGCTCCAGCTGCTCCACTTCACTCCCTCAGATTTGAATCATCATCTAAACTTGGGTCGGTGCTTTTATCAAACATGTTCTGTGGCAAGCAGAGCTGTTATAATGCTAGTTAAACTAACAGCTAATGCTAATCAGTGGCACTGTCTGAGTTTGCAGCACTGTTTAACATTTATTTAATTGGTACATTGAAAATCATGCGCTATGGTTACAAAACTCAATCAATTTTGAATAAACGCAGGACGAGACGACAAAAGGCGTCATACTTCTTTTAAACAACCCGCTCCCCCGATAATACCGCATACTGTAAACAAGTGGAGATGGTGTGACAGTATTGAAAAGGGTAGACGGCCAAAACCTAGTTGAGTGCAAACACTGTATGTAGTTAATTATTATGAATTTTGGTATTTGTTTACACTTTGAAGTCCTCTCACCCCCAGCTCTCTACCTCAGCACCGAAATATTTATCAAATCTATGAGATTCGGGTAGGAACTGGGTAGGAACCTCTCAGAGGCACAGCCTGGTAAGTTGGGGAGCTTACTTACACTATATTACACTATATTATATAGGCCACGTAAAATGACAGAGCGGGGTCAGCGGATGCTGAGGCGCATAGTGTGCAGACTTTCTGCAGAGTCAATTGCTACAGACCTCCAAACTTCATGTGGCCTTCAGATTAGCTCAAGAACAGCGTAGAGAGCTTCATGGAATGGGTTTCCATGGCCAAGCAGCTGCATCCAAGCCTTAAATCACCAAGCAATAAAAAAGCGTCGAATGCAATGGTGTAAAGCGCCGGCACTGGACTCTAGAGCAGTGGAGACGTGTTCTCTGGAGTGACGAATCATGCTTCTCCGTCTGGCAATCCGATCGACAAGTCTGGGTTTGGCGGTTGCCAGGAGAACGGTACTTGTCTGACTGCATTGTGCCAAGTGTAAAGTTTGGTGTGGGGTTATCTTTCAGGAGTTGGGCTCGGCCCCTTAGTTCCAGTGAAAGAAACTCTTAATGCTTCAGCAGACCAAGATAATTTGGACAATTTCATGCTTCCAACTTTGTGGGAACAGTTTGGGGACGGCCCCTTCCTGTTCCAACATGACTGCACACCAGTGCTCAAAGCAAGGTCCATAAAGACATGGATGAGCGAGTTTGATGTGGAAGAACTTGACTGGCCTGCACAGAGTCCTGACCTCAACCCGACAGAACACCAGGCCGTCTCGTACAACATCAGTGTCTGACGTCACAAATGTGCTTCTGGAAGAATGGTCAAAAAGTCCCATAAACACACTCGTAAACCTTGTGGAAAGCCTTCCCAGAAGAGGTGAAGCTGAGGTGGGCCGACATCATATTAAACCCTATGGATTAAGAATGAGAAGTCATTCAAGTTCATATACTTTTGGCAATATAGTGTATGTTCCTAGGACTCTGTGTTCACAGGGTCCTATGTGCCCAAGGATCTGTGTTCCCAGGGCTCTATGCTCTTTATGTAATACACCATATGCCAAAATGATACAATAAGAGAACCAATGAAAGGTCATGGTTAATTTCATTTGATCATCAAAGGTCAAACAGGGAACAACAAGGAGCAGTTTTTTTTTTTTCAATTTTGTCATTGTCCTTGACTAGACTATCCTCCTAATTAGCTAATCAATCAACTTAGACCAGCCTCCTAATTTGCTAATTAAGCAAACTTTGTAATCAAAATAGTTTTTTGAGAAGTCAGAGTGTGGAGCACCTACACATTTTTAATTCTAGCTTTGTCTGGTGTAAGTTTGGTGCACTCCTTTTCTTTTTTTGTTGCTAGTTCTGTAGAACTTTAGCTTTCTAAATAGCAGGTTAGCAGAGTATAGTAACTTAAGATGGGATCAGAGACTGCTGTAAAGTAGGGGACCATATTTTGGCTTTCAAAAAAAGAAGACACTGGGGGCAGGAAGGTGGCAAAACCAAATCCTGGAGATTTCAGACAATTAAGAAATCCTGTTTAAGTCCCAAAAAGAGGACATGTCCTGCAAAGAGAGGATGCATGGTCACCCTACCTAAAAGGACACGGAGAGGGCAAGCTGTAAAAACAGTAGGGGCTTTGAATAAACATATATTCTTTATATATTAAGGATATAGTAAGGATATAAGGATATTACAACTAATGATATATTCTTTATATATTAAAGATATAGTAAGGATATAAGGACTAAGGATATATTCTTTATATATTCAGGATATAGTAAGGATATAAGGACTAAGGATATATCCTGTATACATTAAGGATATAGAAAGGATATAAGAATATAAGGACTAATTACAAAAAACACAATATTGGTTAAAAAAAACACATATTTTTAACAGATAGTTTCAGCTCCACTGCCACAATGTACATAACATATAGTCTTGTAAAATCACTCCCTCGTAATATTGTTCTATAGAACACCTTATTTGTGCATTATCAGACACACATTGATAATAACGACAAACTCCCCACAGTTTAATGAGAGGAGTTAATACGGGGGTGTGAGTTCATAATGTTGGGCTCCATAGTAGAGAGTTTTAATCTGCAATCGTTTTCCACACACTGTCTGTGACTGTATTTAGTGTTCACTGTAAAGAGGGATGAGAACTCACCCTCCATACTCTGCACACGTTGCTATCCATAAATCTGGCAGTGCATTTTTATTAAATTATTCAAAGTCCTGCTTACAGAAACTTCAGTGAGACTCTCCTGCTCAGGGGTTGGTGAGCGAGTGCTGGGTTGTTTGGGGAAATTATGTTTAAGTAATTGTGTGACCAGTTAATGAAATAAAGTGAAATTAAATAAAGAGTATATTTCAGAATTGTTCGATGAACCCCCAGTGTCATTGGCTGTACCCCTGAGGATAAGTGTACCCCACTTTAGCAACAGGAACCCTACACTATTCTGACTTAAAAGTGGTCAGCTCAGCTCAGTAGAACTGTCCTCCTCTCTGAATTTTATTGGATGGTTTATTGACCAATCACTCTTCATGGACACACAGCTGGGTTCAGGGGAGTCTGGTCTTCTTCTCTGAATCAGACTAAAACATTACAAAAAGGGAAAACGATGTTACAGTCATACATTCAGAAAACACATTCTAGAATGTTAAAATTTGATTCTCTGGTAAGTAAATGTCATTGAAACTCTCTTTAATTCTATATGCTTACAAAGTTTAATCTAATACAGTGGTTCTCAAACCTTCAACAGTCCTATACCCCCTCAGACATTAAACCTCCTGCTGTGACCTCCCCTGTCACTCCTTATGTATACAAACATGTGCATACTGTTAGGATGTATAAGCAAGATATTTAGCCTTGTGCAGTCAGTCCACCTTAAAACATCAAACATGTTTATGATATGATGACACATCACACCACATATCACCATAAAAACCTTGTATAAAGGTAACTTTACACTTAGTGGAATTTAATGAAGAAATGATTTATTCCAATTAACTGGGACCATTTCTCTTACTCTATTAATAGTGAAATTCTTACACAATTCAAAGAGCAGCTCGAGATTTCAAATTACTGCAATGGAAAAACAACAAAAATACAAAATGATTTTTTTCCTGACAGCAATGGTATACAGAAAGTGAATTATATGACGTTAGGCCTGTATTATAGACAAGGTACACTCTGGAATTCTGCTCAGAGCACAGAGATGAGGAAGAGGAGTGAACTTTCTTCATCTGTAATCTAAAACAGCAACACAGACGGTGATCACATGCATGTGAGTGGTCAGCTGTAAAATGAACAGCTCTTCACAATGCTCACAGATGAGCCATCGATCACCGATACAACACCTTCAT
The DNA here is from genome assembly GCF_904425465.1 of Colossoma macropomum. Taxonomy (NCBI): domain Eukaryota; kingdom Metazoa; phylum Chordata; class Actinopteri; order Characiformes; family Serrasalmidae; genus Colossoma; species Colossoma macropomum. The sequence continues at coordinate 48,419 of NW_023494910.1, forward strand.
CACTCACGAGTTCACACCAGAAATCTGGCTTTGTTTTAAGATTAAACTCAGATTAGCTCATAGAAGCTTCAGAGAGGATCTCTTGATAAAGAATTGGTGAGTGTAAACATCAAATGTTTTTTACAAACTCCATCATCATTTGGAGAACCCCTCAGAGAACATGTACCACAGTTTGGGAACCCCTGATATAATATGCAAAGACTCTTATTCTTCATGCAGAGTTAAATCACACAAAATGAACAACTGCATGCAGTAAAACAGTTTTCTGTACTTTCATTGTTAATTTTGTTATTTATCGGAAAATTCAAGCCCCTTGATCAATTCACTCTTCAAGAACCCTGGAATTCAGAGAAAAACATCTCATTCTTCTGTTCCACATCATTCTTAACTGAGCTTAAAAGACTTGGTATACTTTCTGAAGCCTACTCTTTTGTCTATTGAGCAGTCGGTCACTCTTCATGGACACACAGCTGGGTTCAGGTGAGTCAGATCTCTGACCCTGAACCAGTCTAGAACACAACCAACATCAGACATGATCTACAAACGTTCCTGCATGTTGGTGTAGATGAGAACATACAGTCTTTACCCCAAATCCTATAATTCTCTCACCTCTCAGCTTTCTGTGAGTGCTGCTCCTCAGAGAAGCTCATTTTGGAGGTCATGGCTCCTCCTTCAGATTAGACCTAATCCTGTAAACACACACACAGAAGTAGTGAAGTCTACATGTTAACTTCATCTGAAAGCTGTTCTCTGAAATATAGTTCTGTCTCTGAGTTCCACAGTGATGTTCTGCTCTCTCTGTGTCTGAAATGTCTTTAATCATCAAGTCAGAAAGTAAATTCTGTGTGTTGATCTTCAGTAATTACCTCTGAGCTTTTCTCTCTCTGTTTATGATCTTCTCTTCACTGAACAGAAGCTGCTGAAGGTTTCATTTCCACTGTAAACTGGTTTGGACTGGATTAGTTCAGCACCACAAGAGGAAGTGCTGGAAGGTGTTTTACAGGGTGAAGAGGGTGGAGTGATGTTGTACTGGACCAATCACAGCTCTCTCCTAAGATACCTGTCTGAACAAGTGTGATTAGGAAACAAGCAAATCCAAACAATCTGTTCAGAGTGAAAACTGGCAAGTCCACTGGTGAGTAATGACAACTCACTGTTCTTCTGTTTCACACAGTTCAAGTGGGCAAATTCTTCCAAAAGTGAGTTTCCTCTGTATGATCCACTGTTTTCAGTATTTCATTACACATGATTCACCTCGACTGTATCTATAATAAACTGGCCCAGAGTGCATGATCTCCCACAGCACTCAGTTAAATCTGATATAAGAATATCTTCAAATTTCATTGAGAAGAATTCTCTTCTTTGTGGCTGAATCTTGAACATGTAAATAAAATGTGATGTCTGTAAGAAATTGCCTGTCTACAGTGGCTGAGAAGGACAAAACAAAATAACAAAACTACAAAAGTAAAAGCAAACAAATTTACAAGATGTGAAACACTTTTACCAATACCGAAACAAATTTACAAACGGCGAATCAGATGGAAAGGGAAGGCACATTAAACAGGCAATGCTTGTTGCTGATCTATTGCGTCAATCAAACTGTTTTGTAAAGTGAATGGAGTTTCTGAGAGTAATTTTAAATAATGTTTTATCCATTTTGTGGAACTCATTTTAGCCAGTTGGCCCACTTTTGTTTTTCTTGTGGGAAGTCTTTAGATTGTTTAAAAGAGCAGATGGAAGAAGATGTAATGCATTATTGTATAATATCTTGAGTCCTGCACAGCAAGATAAAGTGGTGGGTCCAGTGAGAATCCAAGGGAGTTCAGACTTCTACCTAAGTCTAATTTTGAAAAAAAAAATTAAACATCATGTAGAAACATGCCACTTTGATTGTTTTGTTGTGTTAATTCTGGATGGTGAATTTGGGGTGATAGAAAAAAAAAGTAACATTTTGTTTTGTTTGTGTGTCCTAGGCCATGCTCTATCAAAGTACCCTGACATCAGCGTCCAAGATGTGAGACGCATCATAAGAAAAAAATTAAACAACGAAAGCCATACCAGGCAAGCCACTGCAAAGAATACCATGTGAAAAGAAGTTTTTTTCCCCATTTAGTTGAACAATTTTTGGTGGGATTTGTGGTTCTTCTGGCTCAGGATGGCCATTTAACAGAGCAGAAATTGTAGAGAGGTACAAAATTGCTTGTGGGCAGTCAGGGACTGATCTTGTAGAGGCTGCATGTCGCAAATTCTAATATCACACTTACCTAAAGACTGTGTGTTTGTTGTGCTTTGTTTGGAAATGGAGTGTCATCCAGTACAATATTTGTTTGATAATTTTTCTTAATCCTGAGTATGTCTTGTTTATTTTTATATATGTAGTCCAAGTCTACTTAAAGTACAGTTAAAGGTATATTGTAAGTAATAAAAAATAATACTTAAATCGAAACTTAGTAGTATGCTTTAAAGTGCAAAAATAATGTATAAGTAGTAAACTATAAGTATTGTTAAGTTCACTTAAAGAAAACCTACAAGTATACTTGCAGTATAAAAACCACTAAACTAGTAGTTTATTGAGAGTATACTTAAAAGTGTACTTTCAGAAACTAAAAAAGTGGGATATAAGTAAATAACTAGTAAATTAACAGTATACCTGTAAGTTCACTTTTAGTACAGCTCATAGTATAGTTGCAGTTCAAAATAAAACTTAAATGTAAACTAGATGTGTACTCAAATTTTACTACTCTTACACTTAAAGGATACTTGAAGTGTACTTTCATAAACTAAAAAGTGGACTAGTGTTACATAACTAGTAAACTAACAGTATATGTAAGTTTACTTGCTTTATACTTGAAAGTATACTTTCATAAACTAAAAATGGGTTAGAGGTTTATAACTAGTACCTGTAAGTTCACTTATAGTGTACTTCACAGTATAGTTGCAGTACAAAATAAAACTTGCATGTAAACTAGTTGTGTACTCAAATTTTACTACTCTTACACCTAAAGTATACTTATAAGTATACTTCAATAAACTAAAAAGTGGGCCAATTTAGTCCCAAGAAGTACAGAAAGAGTACACTTACAAGTACACTACTAGTACATTGATATTAGTATACTTACTACATAAAGTATACGTTGTAAATATACTTGAATTTTACTTAAGTTTACTTAATAAAATGAACTTTAAGTATACTTTTTTGGTAAGGGTACTAATGAATGATGATGAAGGTAATAAAGGCTTTTCTTCGACATCTGAATTTATAAGGATTTCCTGTGTTAATTAACGTCTGTTGTCACAAGATCCTCCTGAGACTCAGTGTTCTGGAATATTGTGTCTATCAAAGTCAACTGTAGCTCCATCCTCTCATCATCTTGTCCTTCTGCTTCATCTTGTTGTGTGAGCAGCTCTTGTATTTGTCTGTCTCTGTCTGTCAGGTCTTGAGTTTATTGTGTTACTGTGTCTGTTTCTACCTACTGAGTGTCTGCTGATGTAATAAAATCTAAAACTTAAACTGACATCTTTTTACCACTAGTCCTCATTTGTGCCATAGTTTTAATTCATCTTTCATGTTAAAAATGTGACACGTTTTAACTCCTATGCTGATACTCAGAGCTGCATGAGGGAACGGTTTATCCTACAGTGACCACTGAACTTTGAAATTAGTTAATAATTGATAGGGAAAGTGCAGCGTCTTTCTCCCAGGATCATGAGAATCCTTCATTCAGAGGTTCCCAATCCAAGTTCTGGTCACGCATCCACCAAACTCCCTTGTGGATTCGGACTCAATCTCCCAGAATCCTCTGGGAGATCACATGACTTCCGAGCGTCCTTTAGGCAATAACACTGAGACGGACTCAATATCCCAAGAACCTCTGAGGAATCACATGACTTCTCACATGACTCCGCGCTCCTATCAGCGCTCTAGATCTCCGGAGTATTGATGTGAATCACCTGTGTTAGTTGTCATATGAGACAGTTAGTTTAGTATATAAGCCCAGGTTTTAGCTTAGTAAAGTTGCGAGGTATCGTATCCACTATTGTGACCTACGGAGCATTTTTCTAATGTTGTGTATTCCGTGTATGATTTTGCCTTTCGTTTTCTCGACTCTACCCTTTCTGCTCTGCCCTTTGGATTTGTTTGCATTCATTCTGATCTTGGATTTTGACCAATTGCCTGCACCTTCGACCACGCTTCTGCCTTTCCCTTTTTGGATTTGATGCATTGTCTGATGTATGTCTGTTTGTATTTCTTGTGCTTTCTGGATCTGAACACTGCCTGGTTTTTGACAATGACTTTGTTCCTATGAGTAAAGCCCTTTCTGTAAGTTACATCTGCGAGCGTCTGACTCTGCTTGAAACCTTACAGTTCTGGACCCCACACTATGGACATTTTTGTGCTTTCCCTCATCTAGAACACATGACTGAGTCAATTCTCAATTCATTATAAAGAAAGTAATGATTACTGATTATTCATGATGAATTTATAACATCTGTGCCACTAAAGTAAAGTGATGAACCAATCAGACTTTTTTACTGATTAAAAGCTAACAAAACAGTACAGGTTAATCATTACTTATTAAAATGACAGACACTCTTTTGCCCTCTCAAGTACAGTATGGCTCATATAACAACAGGACATTGACAAAATTCACAGGAATAAAAGATATTTTATTACCATCTTATGACTTTTACACAATACACAGAACCAGGAGCCGTGAATATGTCAGTGTAGTTCACTGAAAATGAAGAGGAGCCAAAACATACTGGTTCCACAAACAACTGTAAAACAGACAGAACTACTTAACTTCATGAATATATTCATATTGTAGTGTATGGTGTTTCCAAAGACCTCACACAAGCTGAAGATCGAGTCCAGACTCAGCTTTACTGAAAAACTCAGAACGGCGTACAAAAAGAAAAGAGGATGTTACAGCTGAAGGCTCTGATTGGCACCCTAACGGCATCTGATTCAAAGAATCAGACATGGGAAGAACACTGAGAGATTTTGGAGCAGTTTTCTGAAGCAAACAGTATTGATGATGGAGGCAAAGGGCTGTTCTCATCAGTGTAGTGGGGCTGCAGACACACAGCTTAATGCGAAATATCCTTAGTCCAACAAAATCAAGCACTAAAACATACAATGAACTGGTGATGTTGATGAAGGAACATTTTAACCCAAAGCCTTTTTAACCCAAAGCCACAAGTGCGTATGCGCGGGCCATGCATGCAGCCTGTTACAGTAGCACACCCGTTCGTGTATTTTGTTTTTCTTTTTAACTTTTATTTATCTTTCTAATATTTTATTTATTTGACAAGGCAACTAAGTGAAGCTGTGCCCTCTCAGTCTTGGTCTGTTTTTTCGCCGTGAAAGTGCTTCTTTCACTCTCCTGGTCCACTGCTGTGCAGCAACATGGCAGCTTTGTTTACACCCGGGATCAGCTGATCGCACTGAAGCTGGCCGGCATGGCGAGCAGGACAACTAACATACCCGAAGAGCTTTGGAGACAGATGCACAGGGAATGCAGAGGAGGAACAAAACAGTGCATGGGGAAAGCAAGGGTGAGGTGACGGAGGCTTATGGAGAAGAGGGGATATAAACCGCATCTCCCCTCTCTCATCATGGGCAACGTGAGATCGCTGGCTAATAAAATGGATCAGCTAACAGCATTAGCCAGGAGTCAGAGGGAGTACCGGGAGTGTAGTGTAGTTTAATGTGCTTTTTGGAGACATGGCTACACCAGGACATTCCAGTTGACAACGTTTCCATCGATGGCTTTCAGACTATTTGGGCCGACCAGGGCTGCACCGAGAGCGGTAAGTGTAAGGGAGGAGGTCTCGCTGTGCTAGTTGATAACCGCTGGTGTAACCCTGGTCATATTACCATCAAGCAACGTGCCTGTTGCCCTGGACATTGAGCTGTTGGCTGTTGCCATATTATTTACCACGGGAGCTCTCCCATGTCATTATCAAGACTGTTTACGTCCCCCTCTCTGCCAACCCGACGTCGGCGTGTGATGTCATTCATTCAACCATAGTGCGTCTCCAAACTCAACACCCGAGTGCCTTTTTCACCATATCGGGTGACTTTAACCACGTCACTATGGCCAAGGCACTACCAAACTTCACTCAGTATGTGGACTGTCCCACCAGAGAGGAAAAAACACTGGACCTGCTGTATACTAATGTTAAGGATGCATACAGCTGCTCCCCCCTCCCCCCTCTGGGTAAAGTCAGACCACAACTTGGTGAACCTCAGTCCCTGGTATGTGCCGCTGGTGAAGAGTCAGCTTGTGACCACACGGACAGTGAGTAGATGGTCTGAGGAGACTTACGAGGCACTGTAGAACTGCTTGGAGGCTACTGATTGGCCGGCACTCTGTGAGCCGCACTTAGAGGATATCGACGTGCTCATAGAGTGCATCACGGACTACATTAACTTCTGTGTGAACTCCACTGTACCAACCAGGACTGTTAAACCTTACCCAAACAACAAGCCGTGGGTAACAATGGACATTAATGCTCTCCTTAACAAAAAGAAGAGGGCCTTCAGAGCTGGAGACAGGGAGGAGGTAAGAACGATCCAGAGGGAATGGAAGACAACTATCAGGGAGGCTAAGAACAAATATAGGAGGAAGCTGGAGTGGAAACTCCAGCAGAACAACATGAGGGAGGTCTGGAGTGGAATGAGGACCATCACCAGCTTCAGGTCCAGCAACAACAGAGGAGTAGAGGGCAGTGTGGATGGGGCCAACAAGCTAAATTTGTTCTTTAACAGATTTGATACTGCAGGCTCTGTCCTCCCCCATCCTGACTCCTCTGCTGCTGGTCCTCAGCAGCCTACTCCACTCACCCTCCATCCCCCTCCTGATAGCCTGCCCCCCTCTTGTGACAGCTCACACCTCCACCCCTCCCCCACCCGTCACCTCTACAGTGAGTCTCACTGCTGATCAGGTGAGAAGACAACTGAAGAGACTCCACACAAACAAGGCTGCAGGCCCTGATGGGATCCCTCCCAGGGTGCTTAAAGCCTGTGCCACCCAGCTTTGTGGAGTACTGCACCATGTCTTCAACATGAGCCTGCGTCACCAGAGGGTCCCTATGATGTGGAAGACGTCCTGCATTGTTCCTGTTCCGAAGACGCCACGACCCAGTGACGTCAAGGACTACAGGCCAGTGGCGCTGATGTCCCACGTCATGAAGACCATGGAGAGGCTCATCCTGGATCAGCTCCAGCCCATGGTCCAGCCACTTCTGGACCCCCTCCAGTTTGCCTATCAGCCCCGCCTGGGAGTTGAGGACACCATCATCTACCTGCTCAACCGAGCCTACGCTCACTTAGATAAGCCAGCCAGCACTGTGAGGATCGTGTTTTTGATTTCTCCAGTGCATTTGAACACCATTCAGCCTGCTCTTCTGGGTGATAAGCTGACAGCAATGCAAGTAGATGCCCCCCTTGTGTCCTGGATTGTTGACTACCTGACTGGCAGACCACAGTATGTACGCCTGCAGCACTGTGTGTCGGACAGAGTGGTCAGCAACATTGGAGCCCCACAGGGAACTGTCCTCTCTCCCTTCCTCTTCACCCTCTACACCACAGACTTCAGCTACAGCACAGAGACCTGCCACCTTCAGAACTTTTCTGATGTTTCAGCACTAGTTGGATGTAACAGCAGGGGTGATGCTAATGAGTACAGGGCGACGGTTGAAGGACTTTGTCGCATGGTGCGAGCTGAACCATCTGCAGCTCAACGTGACAAAGACAAAGGTGGTGGACCTGAGGAGGGACAAGGCTCCGGTGACCCCTGTGTCCATCAGGGGGATCAGTGTGGTCACTGTGGAGGACTACAAATATCTGGGAGTGTATATTGACAATAAACTGGACTGGGCTAAGAACACTGACGCCCTCTACAAGAAGGGCCAAAGTCGTCTCTATTTTCTGAGGCGCCTGAGGTCCTTCAACATCTGCCGGACTATGCTTAGGATCTTCTATGAGTCTGTGGTGGCGAGTGCTATCCTCTTTGCTGTTGCATGCTGGGGAAGCAGGCTGAGGGTGGCAGACACCAACAGACTCAACAAACTGATCCGCAAGGCCAGTGATGTTGTGGGTGTGGAGCTGGACTCGCTCATGGCAATGTCGGAGAGGAGGATGCTGTCTAAGCTGCAGGCCATTATGGACAATGGCTCCCACCCACTCTACAACACAGTAATGAGACATAGTAGCACATTCAGTGCAAGACTCATTCTACCGAAATGCACCAGAGAGCGCCACAGGAAGTCATTTTTACCTGTGGCCATCAAACTCTATAACTTCTCCCTCAATGTGTGACACTATGGTTAATTTGTGCAATACTCAATACTAAATTGTACTGTTCATATGTGCAATAATAATAATAATTTTTAAAAAATTACATTATTTGTGCAATTACTCAATAATTTGAACTGCTTTATACAATATGCTTCATATTTATTATCACAGCCACTGCCACTTTACTGTATTCGTAAGAATTTAAACATGTATATATTGCAAATTTCTCTTTTTTGTATTTAAATTATTATGTGAGTGTATATTCTTTTACATAAATGGTTGCAACTGTAATAACTGCAGTTTCCCTCTGGGATCAATAAAGTATTCTGATTCTGAGGCGTTTAGCACAAGATTGCAATTATGGGAGCCACTGGATCAAACGCTGAGAACATTTCTAATTTAGAACCAAACAGAACAGACGAGCCTGACAACACATACCCAGATAGCAAGCGACTCCGATCTGGATCTGCTTTTCCCCCGGTAGATCCCTTTTGCGGATTTGGTCCGGCTTTGGAACGGGTTCGGGTCACGACTTGGTTCTTTGTGCTGTATAGACTGATTCCCTGCCGATGCTGGTCCAGAGAGAGGCGCTCGAGCTGCATTTAAATTTTTTCCGTTTAACGGTTTCAGCAGCCGGTCAGTCGTTTGAGGTGAGTTATCTTAATCTGTAGCTATATTAATTCATATTTGCAATTCATTAAGCTGTATTGTTTATATATTTCATGTTCCTATAAAAAGCAGTACAACTAACGTTAGATTTGTTTTTTAGGACAATTTTCTCCAAAAAAATCTCTGCCTTTTCCTTCCCATGGTAAGTTAATACTAGCTGTTAATCTTGCTAACGCGAGCTAGCTAACGTTAGGTTTCTGAGCTGAGCGCTATTTGGGATTTTTTTATGTCAGCTCTAGTTTAAATTCAGACGTCTTTAGCTCGTAGTTAACAGACATGTAAGTAACACTTATATGTGTCAGTTTTTTAAAGTTAACGCTTTCTTTAACGGCTTAAACTTGAAGTCTGTCTTCTATTAATGTAGCATTAGCCTGTTAGCCAGCTAGCTAGCTTTCTGCTACCTAGCAAGTGAACAGTAATATAGAGTCCATTGTTAACTGTAGCTGTATTCCCAAACAAGGAAGCTAGTTTTTATTAGCTGCTGGCATCAGCTGGCTTTAGATCCTGTTGTGTTGTTCGCTGTGAAGGAAAATGAAAGATAAAGCGTTATTTACACACAGAAATAACCTAAGAAATCCTGAGTGCAGTCCGTAAGGTCCACATGTCTATGTGCAGGAATCAGATTCTGCCGGGGAGTCGGAATTCGGCACAACACCTGGCATGCTTTTCGTGGACGATGCATCACTTTTTGCTGGGTCACGGCAAACATATGGCTTTAACATGTTAACATGACTCACACGTGAACTTCGTCTTCGATCCGGAGTTTTAACCACGTAATCTGCGTCACTAAGCTTGGACTGAATCTCATACGGGCCAGAAAATGCCTCGTGTAATGCAGAACCAGGCACTGGCAAGAAAACGAAAACACGATTACCAGCCGGAAATTCATGACATAGAAATTTTTAACAAAACCGACTTTTCATTTTAGCTCGCACCCCTTGTGGCCTGGCAGCGATTTTAGAGGTGTGATGTAGATGCTCACGAAACGCACTTACGTACTCTAGAACGTTCTTCGACTGATCAGAGCTCAACTGTTCACAGAGCATCTTGAGTGGCCCTCGGACTGCATGCTAACCTGGCAGTAACGGTAAAGGTGAAAGATGTAGCTCTTCATAGAAGTACAAAGAGCTGCTTGTGATTATTGTTATCAACCTGACTAGGGTAGTAATGAAAAACCCAGTGAAAATGTTTGGGAGCTCTACTTAAACAGCAATTACAATTTTAACTCTTGTTTTGTTTCTTGTGCTTTTTCTTGTTTTGTTTTTTTTTTTTGTCACTTCTGACAAGGTCAGAAAACCTCCGTTCAGTGCTGCATCAGGGACACATTTTGCTGTGTTCCAACGTCTTCAAAAGATTCCTACAAGCAGAGGGACGCGACCAAGATATGTTTTTGGTTATGTTCACATAACATTAGAAAATGAAGTAATGATGCTGTATGAAGGCTGGAATGGTACTGTTTGTGCTACAGCTTGGCCTGAAAGATTAACCACTTTTATATTCAAATCACAAGAACTGCAATATTTATTATAGAAAATATATATTAACAAGGTTTAAATGAGGAAATTTCAACAAATCATGCAGAGCTTGTGAACTGCCTGTAGATGAGTTTTACCAACACATGTGCTGTGTATGTGATAACCACTTGTCTTGCTCACTCAGTGTTCCAGTACCTCAAGCCAGAAAAAGGGGATATTCTGGTCGTCTTGGCCAAAAAAACAAAATGAAAGTAAATTAATTTCATAGAAGATAATAGCATTTAAATTGATATTGCAATAGTGGTCAGAAAAATTGCAAAAGCTACACATACGCTACAGCTACACATCGCAACAGCTTCACATATTTGATTCAAGATGATTTCAAGAAATTTGTCATAAAGACTAAATCATCAGACTGCTGCTCATTATGCCTCATTATCAGACAACAAAGTCCTATAGGTTAGAGTTACAATGACATAGAGCAGAGAAAACCAGTCATCACAAGTCAGTAACTTCCAGTTGATCAGCTAATTCAGATATTAATATTACAATTACAGATGATAACAGGAACAACAACAGTTATCATGATTTCAGATTCTTTGCATTTTACATTATAATGATATGCAGGCTAGATTGATTGAAGTCCACAGGATGCGTCAGGTTACAGGCTAAAACAGAGAAATGTTTGATTTTCTTTTTTCACAAGTGAAGCAGTGGTCACTGCTTTAATGATAGCTAACAAGATCACTGAAAGATCCTACAGTGTCCAAAGCCTGGAGTTATGGGATTGTCTTCCTTATGGATGCCTCCTCAGATGACCGTCATTTTTCTCAGAGTGGATCTGTAAACTTTTGTGTAGTGATGGTTAAGGGTGAGTGGACAGTGAGAAGGAACAGTGATGTCATTCTGTGAGATATTTGATGAGAGCATTGCATATAATTAAAGTCCTAATCCTCAAAATACAAACCGCATTTCCAGAAAAGTTGGGACGTTTTGTAAAATGAGATAAAAACAAGAATCTGTGATTTGTTAATTCTCTTGAATCTACAGTATATTAACTGACAAAAGTATAAAGAAAAGATTTCCAATGTTTTCACTGACCAACTTATTTAAAGTTAATTTAGAATTTGATGCAACATACTCAAAAAAAGCTGGGACAGAGGTAAGTTTACCACTCTGTTACACTGTCTTCCCTTTTAATAGCACTTTTTAATTTTTTAATGACGATAATAATTGTTACAGCTTTGTAAGTGGAATTTTTGCCCATTCATGCTTAGAAGTCATGGAGTTCTGGCTCAACAGTCTGTGGTTGTTATTGTCTGATTCTGCTCTTCATGATGCTCTTCATACATGTTCAATAGGAGACAGAGTCTTCTATGTGAGTTTATATGGAAGGTTGATGATGGAAAACAATGGAAAATCTGAAATAGTAAGTTTTCTTTGGGGACTATTTTGCCTCACAGCACCCTGCATGTATCCCTCCACCATGAATGGATTAAAATAAAAAAAAAAATTAAATCCAAAACTTCATCACAAAACTCTCCTAAAAGAGTGAGTCAGACATCAGGCAGCACATGCACAACTATCTCATGGAACAACTTTGTTAGGGAGCTTTCAGAGTCATTAACCCTTTTCAGATGTCTGGTTCCTATCAGCACCACTGAGAACAAGACTCAGTAAGTTTATCTAGAACGGAGCATTTCACACCAAACCACTCTGAGCCGCTCTCCTTACATCTCCACCATTTCATTATGCATTATGAAGAGTTCCCCTTCAAGTGCAAAGCTTTTTATGGGAGTGCAGTGAAATGTTTTTTCTTTTTTCCCCAAATTTGTGACAATCATAACCAGTTAAGTATTAAACATAATTTTTGTTCCATTAAGCTGTTTTCACTTTTATAAGTCTAAATGTTTTGCTTCTCACAATGAAAACAGTTTTTAAACTGATGAGATCTGATCTGTAAAACTACTATTTAACTGTTAAATAAATGTCTTCTTAGTTTTATATCATTTATATATTTATGTTTATAACCTCATTTATATCTGAATGTAAAGGGTTGCTTTATTAAAATCAGACTGTATAATAGCAGCGCTAAATATGTTGTTTAGTTATTAATGTGCTGCTCATAGAAAACACAGTGCAGAAAGACCATCGTGTGGTCAAAATGTGAACCTGAAAGTAGTAGAACAAGAGATATTTTGGTAAAATGTGGAGACACAGTGTAGCTGAGTGACTTCTTGAGTTACCGTGTTTGTAAGGCTCCGTAAATAAAATGGAAAGTAAATAAAATGAGATAAAATAATGAAATGAAATGAAATAAAATAATTTCAGAGTAATTACACCAACCAAACCACATCATCCCATACAGCAGTTCAGCATCTACAGTAAGGAGTCGTACGGTCTTTCTCGGAGTTGATGGTTCATGGTTTGACCACACGATGGCACCCGAGCTTCATCAGTGACATGTGCCTGAGAGCTGTAGCACTTATTTCGTACATAAACTCTCTCATATATATGAATATATTATATATTGGATATAATACACACACATGCATGTTCATACATTTTGTTATTATATTATTCTTACAGAATTCTTACTTCATAAAAGAGTGTTTCTTTATATTTACAGCAGCCCAGATGAACCACTTTTAATTATTAAATATTTTCTTAAATTATATGAATTGTATTGAAATTGAAAAATATCTTTTATTCTTTCTGTCTTTCTTTTGTTACTTTGGACCATTTTTTAACGTTTTGTGTTAAAGTGTGATTTTGAAAGCTGAAACACTACTGCTAATAATGACGATGGTAATAATAGTAGTTATAATAATCCGAGTGTTGTTTATTTCAGGGCAGTATTTGCTCTGTGTGTTTTCTCTGATATTTCATAATCATAAGTCAAAGTGGATTCATCCAGGCTGCTGTAAATGTGACGAAACACACTGTTATGGAATAGAAATTCTGTAAGAATAACAATATAATACTAAAACCTATGAATATATACGTGTTATATACAATATACACATATTTTTCAGAGAGTTTATGAATGAAATAAGTGCTGCACGTCACTGATGAAGCTCGGGCGCCATCCTGTGCTCCTTATCGTAAATGCTGAACTGCTGGCTCATGGTTTGACCACATGATGGCGCCCGAGTTTCATCGGTGACGTGCCTGAGAGCTGTAGCACTTATTTCCTAAATAAACTCCTTGATAAATATGAATATATTATATATATATAATACACACATATACATACAGAGGTAGAACAAAGCACAAGCATGTTTTTATGTACATTTAATATCTCTATTTTTAGACGCTCCCCAAAAGCAGAAACCTAGGCCTAATTTAGACCTGGCTTAAAGGGAGAGTGTCTGCATTATCGCTTAGATTTCATGAAATAAAAGTCAGAATTTGGCCTACTGAGTAATACATGGGCACCATGTGACAGTGAATTTGTTCAGTCATTAATGAGGGAGTCTGAAAAAATTGAGGTCAAATTTGATCAAAATGACTCTACCTTTAAAATGAATCAGCACTTTTCAGAGAAATTTCACCTCGTCAAGCCTAAGGAAATGTTTCTTGGCCACAGGACAGACACTTCACTGAAACAGGGACAGCAGAAGCAAGTTTAGACACATCAGTATCTTCCAATTACTGACACAATTAAGTTTTTTACTCAGCAATGACCAAATGCAGCACTTCTACTTAAGAATGACAACACGATGTGGAAATATTATGATGGGTCTTAATTTACATCTCACTTGTTATTCAGAATGTGTCCTGAATCTCTACAAATTCAGTTATGTTATGACAATGGAGAGACGACCAATCCTTTGGCCTCCAAACAAAAATTCATAAAATTAGTTCTGTTTATTTTGCAATAAGGAATTTATTGTAGATAATCACAGTACCTGCAACAGAAGTTACCGTACTGTGGCATTTAAAATGTGGAGTTAGATTTATCACATAGAAAACAGTGTGTCTAAAGGCAGAGCTCCTGCTCCAGTCTAAAGAATACAGACTGTGGAGTTCCTCAAGGGTCAATATTGGGACCCTATTATTTTAATATTTGTTAATAATCTTCACTTGGCAGCAAAGAATGTCTTCAAAACTTTCCTATCTGAAAAAGATAGTCATAAATTAATCTCTTCTATACATTCAGAACTAACAAATATTAATTACAGGTTTAAAGCTAATAAATTATCCCTCAACATCAAAAAGTTCAGGCATGCTTTTCAGCCTAGAAAAAACTAGAAGGGCAGTCTGTGTGTCTAGTCACATTTTAACTCAAGTCCACTGTACTAAATCTCTTGGTATATATATTGATGACAAACTGTGCTTCCTTAATTTCGAATAAAATAGCAAAAATATTCAGAAGAATCAAATACTGCCACAAAGACACCTCTGAACTTGTGTTACACACTGATTTATCCTCCCTCTCTCACTGTAATATTATTTGCATCAGTACTTTCAAACAGTAACATCAGGTGTTTATATTCTTCAGAAGCTCTTTGTTATAATGGTCACTTCAGCTGATTATCATCTAAACTCTCGTCCACATTTCCACAATGTTCACTTAATGTGTGTGAAATGAACTGTTTTCAAATCTGTCGGTTTATTTTCTGTGTTACACACAATCTTCTTCCCGACTTCTCTGAAAACAGTTTTCAGTACAACTTTCAGGTTTCTCATTACTCCACAAGATCTTCTAATAACCTTCACACAGCTCTCTTTAGGACGTCACTCGGTCAGTCTACACTCTCTCATCAAATGAATTTCAAACACAATCAGATGTGTTAGCACTGCCCTCATTCTGAGATTGGAACATGGGGGGGCTCTCAAACAGGAGAGCCATGAACTTCACACTCCATTTCCAACAATATAGAGACTCACAATTAAAGAATGAACAATAATCACTTAATTCATTCAGAAACTTTAATCTACCTTAATGACCAATGCACACTGGATTTATAGGTAGCTGTTTTAAAAGAGTGCACACAGCTCTCCTTTAAATGACCACAGTCTGAGAGTGAAGGTAGCATTACTCAAACCTCTGTATCTCCCTTCAGACAGTCTGGCCATAGACAAATGGCCATAGATAAAAAAAAATGGTTGATTTAAAACTCTGAAGTGGAAAGAACCATTTACATTTCTACACATAAAAAGGAAGATTTTTTTATATACTGACTTTACGGGTTGATTCTTAAGACTAATATTAACTAGAAATAAATGAAAAATTAAAGCTACGCTGGCTAAAGTATGAAGCCAAACCAAAACATTAAATAGATAAAAGCAAAAAGAGATCTGAATTATTGAATCTGAATTAATCTGAATGTAGGTCAATAGAAGGATGAGCCTTGGCAGATTTCACTATGATTTCTACTTAGTAAGTACTGTAATTCATTAACTGTATAGAAAATATTCGGAAATCTTTTTGTGTGCACCATAATGCACACAATAATGAATAATTCAGTCAAGTGAGTCCAACGAGATTGTAATTACAAGTGATGCCATATACTGGAGTTCTTTTTTATTAACAAAGCAGTATTTCTAAATAATCTAAATAAAAGAGCATTTTGGAGCAGAAATATGGCCTCTGCTTACTCTTCTCCTGTGCCACGCCAAAATATGCTCAGTTAGTGATACAGCCCTGTTCCAGGTCAGTTGCCTGTGCTGTGGTATAAAGTCAGCTGATAACACTGTAAGTACCACAGATAGGAACATCATTAAAATTGTATACAAAAGTTTGGAAGAATAGAATAGTGAACAGAACCTGGGCACAGGCCTGCCTAGTAGCTCATTTGTGCTCTAAAAGATAATGAGCAAAATTACATGGAACCCTGCAGTCTGCCCTTGTGACCTCAGCAACATGTGAATGTAAAATCATGTGATTCAAGTCCAGATGGATCGTTAATTTCTTCAGGTATAATTTCTTCAGGTAGCTCCTACACTGCAGTCAGCTTGAGTGCAAAAGCTGTCAGATGAGCTGTCAGACTCACAGGGCCATTTTCAAAGGCCTGTTCCATTTACTCTGTGTTAATTACTCTAGATTAATTTCATTCTAATTTATGCTAATATCTTTTTTACGTAATATCTAATGCTATTTTGACATCTTGTTTTTATTTAAATACCGTTGATTTGTTTTATTCTCTTATTCTGTTTTTATTTTGCTCATATTTAGGTAAAGAACATTAATAAACTTGCCCAAAATATTCCTTTATGAGGAACTGTGCATCAGCTTAAGAGGTAAAATATATATTTTTTAACATGGAAGATTAATTGAAAGAATGACAGCTGTCACAAAGGAGGGCCAGAAACTGAAGGTCTGCATATGACGGTTGGCAATTGTCTGCTAATTTTAGTGCAAATTTCTTTATGTTTTGCTGATTTTAACATATTGGGGAAAAACATTAAATACATAATGTGCCACAACTTTTGCATAAGCCTTGTTTTTGTTTCATTTTTAGCTCACAGACAGTACAGATGTGTTTTGGCATACTGCCTTCCTCAGTACTCTAACAGCATTTTAGCAACACGGGTGCATACTGTATGTGTTTCGCTTTCTCAGCCTAAAAAAAAAAATTTAGCATTTGTCACAGTCTCGTTTCTCAGGGCATGTACTGTAGCGCCTCGTAACAAGAGACGGTGATGACATATTGGCAGGTGTCATCATCACTTTTACATTTATCAAATGTGCCTTGTTAGAAATTTGGCAGGAAGAGTCAGGCGACTGGAGCTGCAGCACTGACCGGAGTTTATTTACACATACAGTGTGTAAATAATGTGCGGGTATGGCTTGATCGATCAACAGTCAATCATCAGTCTAGCAAGAAATATTTTGGGAGGACCTCATACACATTGAGAACTTGGAGGAGGAATGAGGAAGAAGAGGAGCATGAGAAGGGGCAAGAAGAAGAAGTGGGAACATGAAGGTGAAAGATTAAGGTGGAGGGAGAGGACGAGGTTAACGAGGGGTTAAGGGGGATGAAAATGAGAATATGAAAGGAGAGTATGGGTGAAGAGTTTTGGGGGCTTGATTGAACAAACATTTAAAATGCAGTGCAAAGTAGGACAATGCCTGTCTCCATAACATTACGCCAAAAATGTCCAAGAAGTTCATGTAGTGAAGTATCAGGGTTGTTCATGGCTACTACCTGGTCAAATTGTGCAAGTTGGTGAGGACTTTTGAGATATCTTCCCTACAATTTATTCAGTCAGTGCAGCATACAGGGCCTACTACTAAACAAGGCTATGCTGATGTTGCTCAGAACAAAAACAGTGTCATTAATCAGTTGGTCCATCTATGATCTAGGACTTGTATGATGCCATAGGAGAGAATCGTTGCCCCTAGAATGTGAGACCGCAGAGCTTGTTGACAGGTTAAACCAGGAAAACAGGTGCCAATTTGGTCAGTGCTACCAGCTGTGAGTTTTAGCTTTTCTTTTTTACTTCTCTTGGATGGAAATAGGTATGCAAGAGTACATCAGTCGCTGAATCTAGAGGGCAAATCAGATCATGCTGTGGTTCAGAGCCAGTATGTTCCTACTGGTGCAGGTAGATGACATAAATGAGTCAAGGCCAGCCACTGAGCATCTTCTTGTACACAGTCTTCGTCATCAACAGGCTCTTTGAGAGTGGCTTGAGAAGGCAGTTTCAATGATGATCTTGGTGAGTGTCTGTAGACATTACCCTCGCTTTCCGAAGACATAGATTTGAGCACATGACTGTTTGGGAATCTCACCTAAAGAAGGTGATTTACCTCTGTTTTCAATACACCAAGGAAAGCAACTGGGGTAATAAATAAAGGATTAAGGGACTAATAAAGGATTACCTTATCTTATCTTATCTTATCTTATCGTAATAAGTTCAAAAACGTTTGTTGTGGGAAGTGAAGTGGTGTCACATGTGTACATCTGTATAAGCCTTGGAAACTTTGCTTCTGCATGTTGTGATGTCACATCTTCACTGAATATGTGTGTGCAATCCCATGCATTTACACCATAGACCATTGTTATGATCGTGCACAGTGTTTGAATTTGTAATGCATACATGTTGTTTTAGTGAACTCCACAGTGCCAGTTGCTTGAGCAGGATTGTCCTAAAGGTACACTCATCTCCAATAAATTGTACAGATAGTCCCGAAGACACATTCAGTTCCTGCAGATTCTGCAAATCATGTGGAAGATATGCTCGTTTCTTTGGGTGTTGTGGCTTAGGCTTCTAATGTCAGTGTGATGTTCTGGGTGGATGGGGACACCGCCTACCTTCTGTGTGGAATACACAAAGGAAATATATGCAGCAAACTATTCATCATCAAAGTTTGGAGGTTTTTCATTCTGTGATTATGTGAGGTTACCTGCTGCTCCCAACTGTCTGTCCCTCCGAGGAGGCTGTCATGGTAATGCCCAGTGTGGAGATATCTTCACCTCATGAGTATCCCCTATGATAACAGAAATCATAGTTCTTCCTTGAGGCTCTGTACATGACCCACCTCCTCTCCTACTCACCCTAAAACTCAGTTCTGAGGAGCAGGCACAACCTTAAACTGAGAAACGGGAATACACATTTTCTTTCCCTCAAACTTCACTGCTGAGTCAGTAATCATACATACATATACATACATCATCTAAACCGCTTATCCTTCTGGGTTGCGGTGAGTCAGTAATCAGAAGAACCTAATACAGATCATCACATCTAGGACCTAGAGATTGTTTGTCATGTTTCCTCACCATGACGAATTGGCCTGGAGTTTAGTCACCTGCTCTTTGATGACACGGTTTGGACACAATTGTCCTGAAGCTTGTACTCTGTATGGACAGTGAAATTTCCAGTTCACCTTCAGAAGTTTACAGACTTCAGCACTACAAATCCAGTGAAAAGAGTACCTTGATCATTCACTCAGGAAGTTGTCGGGACCAAAGGCTATCCCTTCCAACCCCAGGCCTCCAACATAATATTATGAATAAAAAGAGATCTTTTAATGCCAGCGAAACACTTTCACTAATAACTATTTGAAGTCTAAGTTGTCAAAAGACGCCAAAAAAGAAAGAGTCTTCAGAAGCTGAGTTTGTGGAAGAGGGAAAAAGGCTTCTTCTTTATATCAGCATCAGGTGGCACAGGGTCTCGAGAGATCCAACTGCATATACAGTGTAAATCCAAATATAGTGTTCCAAACAACAGTTTATATACCATTTATCTGGAGTAGATTGATATCCCCCCACTTTAGTCCTCAAATTTTGATATTAGCTCATTCTCTAAGCTGCTCTCCTGTGTCTAGAATCTCCTATGCAGACAGACTAAGGCCGACCCTCTGTGGGAGAATTAATATTCTGTGTTAAGCAATGCTTCCTATTTGGTTATTGATTACAACATCTAATCTATTTGATTACTGATTAAAGGAATATTTATTCAAAATCTCCGTCATTTCCCCCCTTTTCATGGTTTACCGTGAACCTTATAATTGATTAATATGTTCAATGTACCAAACAGTGAGTATTGCTGAATTACATATTATAAATGTTGAATGAGTAAAATAATATCAAAATAAGTGAAGAAAAATTAATAAAATCAAAGAGTACAGTTAAAAACAAACCAAAAATCAAATCCATTAGCAAAGTAGTTCAAAGTAAAAGAAAACTCAAAATAAAAATAAAATAAAAAAAGAAATAGTCATTTTCTTCCTTAAATGATCATTGTTTGTGTATTGGAACCTGTCAGGCAATGTAAATTAAACTGCTAAACTCACTATAAATTTATTAGCCCAGATATCAGTCTGAACTTTTTGTATAGGAAGTGAGCATAGCTGCATAAGGCATGGCAAATCCGAGTCTTCCTGGGTATTAAGCTCCTCAGAGCTGCTATACAGGCTCTTCAAGTCCCATATACCAAGTGTCCCAAGAAAGCCAATAAGCCCAAAAAGCCACAATTGGACCATTCCAGTCCCAGCTCTCAACCCCAAAGAGGCAACTGGTGTCTTGAACCCAACTTCTTGGATGTCAGTAGCCAGCATCAGCTTGAAAGCAAACCAGTCCCTTAAAATAGTTAACAAATATATTTACTTGCCAATGTATTATAACATTTCCCAAAACACAAACTAATGTCACTAAAGGATAGAATAAAACATCAAAATATAAAAAAAAAACTTCTAATCCTGCTATAGCCACTATAGTTGGTACATGTTTGGAATGGCAAGTTATACAATCTTCATGTTGATTTCAGCAGTACAGCGTAAGTAATGATACAACATATTTTGGGAAGCATATTCTGTGACAACCATCCCTTTTTCTTCAGATTAGCCTCATCTAATGTGTCTTCTATAACTTTTTGTCCTATTTTCATCATCTCATATTCCGTTTTAAATAACAATTCCTTTGGAATTATTTCTCTTAAATATCTCATAACACATGATTGGTTCACACTTATATCCTTGACAGAGGATTAACTCGCACCTTGCTCCTACTGTCATTCTTATTGAAACTTTACATCGATCAGCTTTTAAAATCCCTATTCCTCTTATTTTCCCTTTAATGTCTTTTAAATATGCTTTGGTACCCGTGCCCCCATATATTACCTAGGAATCACCTGCTGGCAGTGAGTGATTATTACTAAGGAGTAGCAAAAGAGATAACACATTGTAGCCCATTGTTTTTCCTGCTAGGTGTAACACTTGGTCCAACATAATTAGGCTCTTATGTACAATTGGAAATACCTGGAAACCATTGACAACAGCAAGATTGATTTGCATTTGCATGTTCCTTTTGTCACTGTCCATTCATGCAACACCTTGAATTCATTCGGTGTCCCATGCAATCCATGGCAAACTTTTTGGCTAGTAATTGGACAGTACTGTCACAGTGCATGCCATTAGTCAAGTTCCAGGTTTGGCACGCTAGAGAGTATTCCGGTTCCGCTGTTTTCATCCACTTATGAGAGTTCTGGATCTGATTGTGTGCACATGAGTCGTTTTTCAGACAGTGTGGAGGGTTGTATATCATGTAGAACATGCACACTGTCAGTCCCAGCAGAACACAAGTGATGAAAAAAGCAAATGACAACAGCAAGAGGTTGACGATTGTGTTTTCATGTTTGTGTCATCCATGTCCGAGTCCACGTCATCACTGTCCAGTGGTGCCGGTGGTGTCTCTCAGTGGGCATGGGCTCTTGTCTGGGTCTGGAAGTTCCACTTGGTCCAGGCTCATGGGAGTCATCATCTGGACATGTTCTTGTTGGGCTGGTGGTTGTTCAGTCGCTGGTTTCAGCACAGGCGTTGCTCAGGAACAATGGTTCGTTCTCCACTTTAACCGCAGTTGGAGTTGCTAGACCACCTTGAAAGGATCCTCACGTCTTGGTTCAGTCCAGCCTCTTTTGAAGACCCTTATGTAGACATAGTCTCTGGGTAGCACTAGTTTGAGCTGATCTCTAATATCTGACTTTCTTTCCTCAGTGGCACCTTTCACATCATTGAATATTTCTCTATGGATTTTAGTCAAACATTTTACATATTCATAATAAGCTTGTAATTACTTGAGCTGAGGACCTTTAGTACCCCCTAAGAGATATGTTAAAGGCATGGGGAGCACTGTGAGCATTTCATAAGGGGTGAAATCAGTGATACGATTGGTATCGATTGGTGTCATTCTTGAAATCGTCTCCAAACATAATCCCAACCTTAATTTTGGACCTACATGTCATCATTTTCCTAACCCTAACCCTAATGAACAACCCTAACCCAGAGTAGGCCCAAATTCTCAGACCTTGTCTGGCTGATCTGGGCAACCTAGCGGTGTTAACAAAGGGTCAGTTGGGCAGGGGGTAAGTATTCAGCCTCTCTGGGTCCACTAGGACAGCATGCAGGGAAGGTGGTCTGGGGCAAACAGATCTTAAATGAATGCCCAGTCTTCTATCAGCACACACCACACCACAGTTTACAATAAAAAGTACACCTTTGTAAAGAAAAAAGGCTAAAAATAGCATTCTCAAAAATACAACAGCATTTATCTAAAAAAAAATAAAAAATACATTAGCTTTTATACAATATATTCAAAATACATAACTGAATTGGGCAACCTATGGCTGGCCGCCTCAGATGAGGGTGTATAGCGTTTAAAGGCCGAAACACCCGATGACTCTGGGGTACACTACTGATGATGTGTCCTAAAATTCATTAATATACTGTACCACACCTGTTCATTCTCTGACTTGCTGTTGTGGGAAGGAGAATGAATAGGTGAAAAACATAGGCCAAGCCAGGCCTTGAGGGTGCCCTGCTCAGTCTAGTGGCGCATCCCTCTCTTCACCTCTTTGTTCTTTGCCTTGCAATGCAGTTGGAAGAATCAAACGTAAATACAACCCTAATGCAACTATATCTACTAGGAACAATTTTCAAATAAATAAATAAATAAATAAATAAAAGGAGATTCACTCCCAGACAGAGGGACTGGAAGGCCTGATGGCATTGCTTAACAAGCGGCAGCCCGTGCATTACCCTTGGTCTTCCTATCCAACCACAACTGTCTGATGACAGTTGATGGGGGAAGTCATTTTATGTTCCCCTAACCCTAACCCTAACCCTAAACCTAACCCTGAAACTTAACCTAACTCTAAGCCTAACCTTAACCAAGCCCTAAAACCTAACCCTAAACCAACCTTGAGCCTAAACCTGATCTTAAGCCTAAGTACAGCACTAGCCCTAACTCTAAAACCCCAAACATAACCTAGGGCCTAAACCAAACCTCTGGCTTAACCCTCCCTCCCATCCAATCTGTGGTTGGGGGCCAAACAATGGGGCCCCCCACCTTAAAAAGGGGTGGACTCCAAACTATAATTTGGGAGCACAAGCCCAAATTTGGGGCCCACTATTCGTCCCTTGGGGGAGAATGGTGCGAGTGGCTCCCTGTCATAGGGAGCCATTATATCACATAAGCCAACAAAACTAGGAGACACACCAAAATGAACAAAACAAAATGATGATGGTAGATTCTCAAGGAATCCTGGGTGTCTCCACCTTGAAAGAGCTTGAGGACTCCCTCCCGCATAGATCTTCTGCTGTGATTTCGGTGGTTCAGTGCTGAGGGTCACCGGGTTCACACCTGGTTGAACTGGAGTGCCCTTCTAAGGCAGTTCCTGGGAGGAACGCTTAACACCACCACATGGGCTTCGTCAACATGGCCTTCTTCAGATACTTCAACAGAGGCTTGACAATCACTTCTTCTCAGTTAACTGGTTAATGATGTTCTGTAGGAATCAGTTTGGAAAGAAATGAAAATAAAAATGATTCAAATCTCACATAAAAATCTTCAAACTTCATACAAAAAGCACAGACTGTAGAATATCACACATGAATAAGGCAACATTTGTTCATATTCAAAAATAAAATACATTCCTAATAGTGATCAAAGTGCACAGAAATGTGACATTTTGTTTCATCTCATTCTTTTTCCACATTACTGTTGGACTGTTGGGGTCCCCTAAAGACTATTGTGTCCAGGGGCCTCACAGGGCCAGCATCTATCCATGATCCCTATATGCTGCAAATTAGAGCGGAGAAAAAAGAGAATGTGGTGAAACAGGAGATTGACTGCATGAATGTGCAGCTGATCATCACCCTCATGCCAGAACATTCCCCTCCGTGCCTGCAGAGGTCGCTCTCGCCCTACTATTAATTTTTCTCAGCTGACCCGCAACCATTTGTGTTAATCATTGGGCTTCATATGGACGAACTTCATCTCACTGTGAAGTCTAGGAAGTGCTTTCTTGCTACACGTCCTCGTCTTTTTCTAACTGTTCTCTGTTCTGTTCTGTTTGTTATGAAGTCTCTGGCTTTTTGACTCAGCACTGAGTTTTGGATTTGTGTCTTACTTGGACTTTTTTCCTGTTTTTTTTTTGTACCCAACTGCTTCAAGTTCCTCATTAAACCTGTTAAATGTTAAACAGTGAGCTGGGGTTCTAACAAAGCGGAACACAGCAGTAAAACAAAAAGCCTGGAGATGAGAAGGGGTGTGTGGAGTCAGTACATCTTAGAAAATATCATTTCAGTGGATTATGGTACAGTTTAGTTCCCTGACTAAAGTTACTGAGATGGACCCTTGAGGGAACCACCCCAGTGACAAGAGGGAAACTGCCCCAGAGACAGTTTAGCACCTTTATTTCTGAGAGTGTAGTTAATGGAGTCATTGAAGGACCCCTAAAAGGCAATGTCTTGCAGGAACATCTAATGAGCTCACTGGGTTCCATCATGCATTTTGCCTCAGCTGTCTTAAGTTCCACAGAGAACCACACTGTTCAAAAATTTTTCCTTGAGGCTCCTTATGGAGATCGGTCAGTGTGGAAAGCTGAGGAACCCAAAAGGAACCTCCAAATATCCGTTCATTTTTACAGGAAAGGAACATTTCAGCACCTTGTTGAAACCACACCACAAAGAACCGAGACTGCTCTGAAAATGAGAGAGGGACCCTAATAAAGTGGAATATATATGTATATAATAGAAAAACATTCATTTATTAATATTCATGAAGCATATGTGTAGAACATCTTGAACTGCATGCTTTCATAATCACTGTCCAAAGAAAACATGTATCTCCAAAACAGTAACTTGACAGCAGAAGGCAAGATAGTATTTATTTTCTCTCTACATTAAACTGTAATATTAATGTACTGAATACAGTAACACTTTAATCACAGGAGTATGTACACAGTTGTATAGCTTCATTTATACTGTTTAACAAAAAATATCACAACACATACCATAATAAATAAAACACATTACGCTGATGACGTCACTAAGAACAGCAGAGTTTTGGATAAATAACATTCTTCATTAAAAACATGATTTATCAAAATATATACATATTTTTAAATATCAGCATTAAGAGTCTACAGAGCTCAATCAGGTGACCAACAAAAAGCTCTTAAAGCGACAGTCTGGCGATAAATCAAACTGTGGTTGATCTAAAATAAACACACACAAAGAGAACAATGAGCTGACTCTGTGTGAATCTGGGGGCTGTAAGGCTGCGGGGGGGAAGGGGGGGGGTTCAGGTTATTCACACGGTGGTCATTTTTAGTCACATCACATTACATACACAGCGCTGTCAGCAGGGTAGCACCCGGCGGAAAAGCACAGCAGAAACATGTCAACTGCCCCCTGACCTTTAAACATTGCAGGCCAACTGAGTGACCTAGGTTAGCTAAGTGAGCTAGGTAAGCTAGGCATGCAGAGATAAGCTTGTTTAGCCAGGTGAGCTGGCATAAAGGTTAACATGAACCTTGTCTGCCTACAGGGGGCGGCTTAAGGGAATGATATCCCCTTAAGAACCCCCCCCCCTTCCCCCTGGATTCATGTCGTTATTTCATCTAAGGCATTTAGTATCAATGTTTTAATGTTCTCCTCATTTCAGATCTACATGCTAAGTTATCATTGATGCAGAACATGTCAATTAAAAACAAGATAAACTAATATTATCAAGTCTGTTTATAATGACTGAGCTCTGGTGACGGAGCTGCAGGTGATCTAATCAGTTAAAGATGAGAGAAATCAGAAAAGACTTCTGTGTTAAAACAGTTAATAAAAAGAAAATCTGATCAGTTCAACTTCCCACTTTGAGCATAATGCAGGAAACAAAGCAGCCACTTTGTGAATAAGTGAATGTGGGGGCATTTGTCAGGCTTTTGGGGGTCTCTAGGACCTGAAGCAGCCGGAGCATGAAGACCCTCGTCCTGATTCCAGTTTGGGTGAAACGATGTCCTGAATCTCAGTGTGAATCAGATCATTCTCATTAGCAAGGATGTGTTTCACCAAACAGTTAGCAGCTTCATCTATATTAATGTTCTCCTGAAGAGAGAGAGAGAGAGAGAGAGAGGGAGAGAGAGAGAGAGAGAGTTAAATTATTAGAGGAATATTCATACACAATCCCTCACCAGCTCCACCCACATATGTGTTTTTTTTCTTAGCTACTGTTATGTTGTGGACACACTTTACAAGACTGATAGAAATCCCAATAACTCTAATGAGAAACTGTCAAACAGACTCAGTTTATATCACAATACCTACATTTAGAGTCAGTTATTCATTCATCTTACTATTACAGTAGATTTTGATTTGTGTTCTAAAGGGATATTGAAGATTAAAAATGATGACACAGTTTCACACTCAGTAATGCACTGCAAGGGCGCAATTAATTATTAACTGAATATTCATGAGTCGTTACATTTGCATATTCATTAGACTGAGTCAGCAGGAAGTGTCTGTGATTTCCTGCTGGTTGTCATTTCTCATGGTGTGTGTGTGTGTGTGTGTTTGTGTGTTTGTGTGTGTGTGATTTTATCTAAACTTATTTCATTTCTTTTATATTGACCATTTTAATTCACCAAATTTTTATTGTTGTTGTTGTTTATTTACTGCTGAATTCTTTAAAACTGTGGACTTCTATCATCATGCTAACCATCCCCACAACATGTGCCAACCAACCCCATGAATTGAGTCATGACTCTGACACTGAAAGTATTGTTTTTTTAAGATGTTCTACTTTATCTGCTGCTGTTTGGGTCCCCGTGGTGTTTGGTATGTCTGTGATATACAGCAGAGTGAAACCTGTGTCCCCTCCTTTAACGGTGTTGAATGCCTTTTCTCCACTGCCTGATCGACATTCCTTGGAGACAATGCTGTAATTTACCTTTGCAGATGTTTCGAACCAACCGAGGAACCCGTTCTCCTGGCAGAACTGTTCCATCTTGATGGCGTTATTGGTGAGAACATCCCTGCCCTGGTCACACTTGTTGGCGAGGAGCACGGCGGCCACCTGCTTCCCGCTGGACTGGCTGAGCTTAGCGTCCAAGTCCTCCTTCCACTTCGTCACCGCCTCAAAAGTGGACGGACGCGTCACGTCAAACACGATGAAGGCACCCATGGCCTCGCGGTAATATACGCGGGTCATGTTCCCGAAACGTTCCTGACCTGCAGGGAGGAACAGGAATGTCAGAACGTCTCAGTATTCTGGACTTTCTGGAGGCCTTTCATTTTCTACTAAATGTATGGAGGCCAATTTAGAAAAAGGTCTCTTTTTTTTAAACATTTTCTACTATCAACATCATCCATATGCAGATCAAGATAACCAAAACTGGTTTTAGCCATGTCATTTCCCACACATCAAAAGAACATTGCATAGCTAGACAGTTACAGCCAGCAAGCCTTAATTGTCTGTACTTTTGTCCATGTTTATAGATAACAGTGAGTCATAGAGTCAGAAGCCAACTTGCTCGCCTTGTTCAGACTGCAGTCCAAATCTGATTTTTATCATATCCAGATTGTATCTAGATTGATTTGTGATATTCTGGACAGCAAAAAACACATGAAATCTGATTTTTTGCAAATCGGATCTAAACCACATTTGCAGGCAGTCTGAAATGCAACTCCAATCAGATTTTTCTCAGTCTGGACGCTCTGGATGCTCAAATCGGATTTCAAACAATGACAATGTCCAATCCAGAGTGATGAAGTGCTGGGATTCAAGAAGAGCTCCAAAGATTCATGATAATGAAGAGAGTTCTGAAGAGTTTGGAGGGCGAGATGATGCTCCTCAATCTCTCCTGCATCTCCGTTTGAAATCCACGTCACCAGCGTAGCTACGTATCTACTGACGCCTACGCTGTTACCACGGCAACCCATGCAGATAGACTGGTGATGTATGGACACACAAATCAAGTTAAATCAAGTCAAACTTTATATATATAGCGCTTTTTACAACAGGTGTTGTCGTAAAGCAACGGGGAAAAACAGGTGGAGCAATGGTTAATTAGATTGAGTCTGTGCAACAGCAGCAGCATCAGAAGGGTCAGTTCATGCAGGTGAGGTTTGCACAGCATTGTACAGCGAGAAGCTCCATTGTGGTCAAACCGGTCCAGAAGGCTGGTGAGCAGCGTCAGACGATCTGATCACTCGCAAATAACAGAGCGGACAGCCGACTCAAAAGGTCTGATCTGAGAGATAAATCTGATTTACCTGCAGGCTGAACACAGCTATAAATATTACTCAACAACTCCACACGGTCTGAGGCGAGAAGCTGAAGTTGGCTTCCTGTTCACCTGCTACTCATTCAAATTTTCCGTTCTACAACTTCCATAACAACTGCACCCTTTAAGGTGGTACAGAAATTTCTGATAAGAAGCCGGTGAATTGGAAGCCAACACAGTTGAGGCCAGTATGTGATGACTGAAGCTTGCAGTGCTAAAAATAAAGAAGCAATCGTCAGACTCCAAACATCAACTTAGCATGAGGGGAAAACTCTGTAACTCTGACCAGACTATCGCTTTAAAGGTCAATTAATTACTGTTAAGTTTAACTGTAGAGGTTGAATTCTGCCCTCAGGCGCCGTGATCAGGTCCATAGATGCTCTACTGGAGTTCCCAGCAGACCTGAACCACAAAAATTGCCCTTGACTACCCATTCAGAGGGTAAATTGAGCTCAACTCTGAACTGTCTCAGAGGACTGGAATTACCAGCTGTAATTAATAATGAAAATCACGTCCAGTGTAGCTTTAATGGAGCAGCTTCTCTCAATGGAATGTCCTCGTCAAACTGTGTCTGCACAGAGTTTATTCAGTTGATTGGAAGATGGAGGCTTGCCCGGTGATTAGACTAATAGCCTAATGATATTAATAACAGAATAATGAAACTGCCACCTCATTAAAACTTTAGAAATGTTAAAAATGTTTCAAGTAGCTTTTCCCTAATCTCATAAGTGCCGGTTTTCCCAGGACAATCAGTTCACGTCCCAATGTCCAGAATTGTACATTTTTCCTGTACGTCAAAGGCAGCAATCATACGATTGGAATCACCCATATAACTAATTAATTGATATTTCTCTCTTGACATGTTTCTTCAGAAGATTCAGATCCTGCTGAACATTCCAGATGTTTCTAAAGGGGGGAATGTGTTCAGCTTAAAGGGTTGAGTGAATGTTGCGAGACTAAAATGTACATCATGTCAAAAGATGTTTGAAACACGTGATGTTAAAGTGATTTACACATTAATGCAAAAATGTCTGATACTTATTTTCAGGGCTTTAAGTTATTTATCTGTGTGCTAATAGGTTGTTGTGAAGAAAACTTCAACATTAAAAATGTCTTTCATGGTTACTTTACGTACATATTTGTAAATAGGAGTCCTGGAGGTGGGTCTCGTGAAGAAGATTAGCAGAGGATTACCAACACATAATGTCTGTGTTCATGCAAAAACTTCACGATTGCAAGTCTGTCTGCAGGTCTGCCTGAATTAATCTGTACTATTAAATCTCAGTAGAACCCAACAGTGACAACCAACATTGATGGACCATTAAACCTACTGAGTATGAGGAATCACTGACCCAATTGAATCTGAGGAACCATTGACCCTACTGAGTCTGAGGAACCACTGACCCACGTGAATCAGAGAAACCATTGACCCTACAGATTCTGAGAAACCACTGACCCTACTGAGTCTAATGAACATTTGACCCTACCGAGTCTGGTGAACCATTGACCCAGGTGAATCAGAGGAACCACTGACCCTCCTCAATCTGATGTGCCGTTGGCCCTACTGAGTCTAAAGAAACATTGACCCTACTGAGTTTGAGGAACAATTGACCTACTGAACCACTGACCCTATTGAGTCTGAAGAACCAATGACCCTATTGAGTCTGAGGAACCACTGACCCTACTGAGTCTGAGGAACCACTGACCCTACTGAGTCTGAGGAACCACTGACCCTATTGAGTCTGAGGAACCACTGACCCTACTGATCGTGAGGACTCCTCTGGCTTCCTGTCTGTATGTCCTGTATGTCCTGTTGCTTGGTGCCCTTTGGTGAGGAAGAAGAAAAGCTCTTTGCTCTGTTTTTTATTCACATGATCTTCTATAGGTTTGAGAATCTTATTCATGCAGCACATTTCCAGGAAGAAGAGAAGCACAAGGCTCCTGCTTTGTAAAAAAGAGCTGTACCTTGAACTCAGCCAACTTCTGTTCTTTGAGCTCTAAGCTGTAATTTAGATCAGCCTCACTCTGCGGATCTCACTCATGAGTTAATGAGGAATTGAGGAACCGCCAAAAAAAGAAAAACACAAACAGAATTAGCCATAAAAATATGCAAAAACCGCTGATAGAGCCACACCGATGGATAAAGTTCATATATTACTCTACAAATCTGTGACAAAGGATGATAAAGTCTCAGTCACATTATTTATCACTGTGTGTAATGAGGTCATTCAGTGACCCTGAGATGGTCTACACTGATATCAGCTCTGCACAAAAAATTATGAAAATATAACAATATTATTGTTTACATTGTGGAATATGTGGGGTGAACATTTACTTTCGTGTCTTTCATAATAACACATATCTACTGTCTCTGACTGATCAGAAGGCCATCTCTGATTCGTCAGAAGGCTGTCCCTGATTGGTCAGAAGGCTGTCTCTGACTGGTCAGCAAGTTGCGTGACTGCTCAGAAGCTTCGCCCTGATGGGTCAGAGTCTCTGACTGGTCAGAAAGCTGTCGGATTGGTCAGAAGCTTGGCCCTGATTGGTTAAAAGGCTAACCCTCTATCTCTAGATAATTCAAAAAGAGAATATGAAATCTTTCCTGAATAATATTCTGAAAGAATATATATATATATTTACAGGAGAACACATGAACCATGCCACAGAGGAGGAGGAGGAGCTAGATTATTATCCGAAGATTCAGATGAACTATAATCAGATGTTTTTCAGGTTCTTTAATTCAGTGTGATTTGTGTCTCGTTTTGCAGCTCCATTTATTTTTTTGTTCACACAGACTAACCTGCTTTCTTTCTCTCTCTCTCCCTCCCTCCCTCCCTCTCTCTCACTCTCTCTCCCTCTCTCCCTCCCTCCCTCTCTCTCCCTCTCTCTCACTCTCTTTCGCTCTCTCTCTCCCTCCGTGGAAATCTCCCTCACATGAGCGAGAGACACATGACCTCTCTCAGGCAGACTGTGTGAGGCTCGGCCGCCTGCGAGCGACAGAGAGACTCAAAGAACTCTCATGTGAGGATTCCAGACGTCCAGCGACTTTGAGGAGACACAGGTTTTGTTCCAATATACACAAGCAGCTCAGTGTTCTAGATTCAGAACAACTCCCTCAGTGCTCAAGATTCATAGAACATTATTTTAATTTAAATACACTATTCAGTACACAAGCAGCTCAGAATTTTAATTAGAACCCAAGTAATTGAGCATTCCACTGAGAAAACAGGCAGACAAGGATTGTTGCTGATATACAAGTAGCTGAGTGTTGAAGTTATTAACACAGCCACATCCTCCAAAGACCAAGTTTACCCTTCATTGCCAAACACTAACAAACACTGAAAGTTATTTACACCATCCTGCTATAAAGTCTCTGATAAATATTCATTAAACACATGTATATTTTTCTGCACTACACTTTAGTTAAGATCACCAGATCTGAACAGAATGAGTTCTGGCCATTTTGTGGTCAGATTGCATGAATCCATATCAATAGCAGAACAATCCTGAGACAAGCACTGGTTATCTGTCCACTTCCAGCAGATCAAAGTAAATAAAGCTTCCTTAAAACTATTTTAAGTCAAAGAGACCATCTGTCATGTGCTATAGCCCTCAGTGCCAGAGTCAGATGCTAAGTAATGTCTGTACTGTTTACAGTATGTTCTACAGTATAAAGCATCTGAGACGGTCTGTAATGTCTGTACTGTTTACAGTATGTTCTACAGTATAAAGTATCTGAGATGGTCTGTAATGTCTGTACTGTTTACAGTATGTTCTGCAACCTGAAGTATCTGAGACGGTCAGTAGTGTCTGTATTGTTTACAGTATGTTCTACAGTCTGAAGTAGCTGAAATGGTCAGTAATGTCTGTTCTGTTGTTACTGTAATTTCTACAGTCTGAAGTATCTGAGACGGTCAGTAATGTCTGTACTGTTTACAGTACGTTCTACAGTCTGAAGTATCTGCGACGGTCAGTAATGTCTGTACTGTTTACAGTTTGTTCTACAGTCTGAAGTATCTGCGACGGTCAGTAATGTCTGTACTGTTTACGGTACGTTCTACAGTCTGAAGTATCTGCGACGGTCAGTAATGTCTGTACTGTTTACGGTACGTTCTACAGTCTAAAGTATCTGAGACGGTCAGTAATGTCGGTACTGTTTAGTTTTGTTCTACAGTCTGAAATATCTGGGACGGTCAGTAATGTCTGTACTGTTTACAGTATGCTTTACAGTCTGAAGTGTCTGTGGTCATCAGTGCTGGTTTCTGAGGGGTGTTTTTACCTGCAATGTCCCACAGCTGGAGTCGGATGGTCTCCTGCTCCAGGTTTAGCACCTTGAGGGCAAAGTCCACTCCAATCGTGGCTCTGTAGTTCGGGGAGAAGTTGTGGTGGACATAGCGTTTGATGATGCTGCTCTTTCCCACCCCAAGGTCACCAATTACCAGGATTTTATACAAGTGTTCTTTCTGCTGTGGCTGCTGGTGGTGTTGGTGTTTTTGGTGCATGATGGACACTGCTGGACACTGACAGACGCTGGTTGCCACTGACAGATGCTGACTGATTTTGGTGGACACTGTCAGATGCTGGTGGATGGTGGTGGACAAAGTTAGATGCTGCTGGACGCTGATAGAAGCTGATTGACGCTGGTGGACGCTGCCAGGCACTGGTAGATGCTGGTGGACGCTGCTTGGCACGGCTGTACACTGATGGAGTCTGGTGAATGCTGATAGATGCCGCTGGACGCTGGTGGACGCTGCTGAATACCGCCGTGGTGCTTCAGGCCGCACAGTATGTCCAGAAGTGAATGAAGGAGTGAGAGAGAATTGTGTCTGGAATGCCCTCCTACTCGTTCAGGATGGGAGGAGGAGGAGGGAAGAGGAAAAGGGTGAGGAGGAAGAGGAGGAGGAGGAGGAAGGTGGAGCTAAAAACTTGTGACTAGCAAGAGAGGCATGAGACTGAGGTCAAAAAGTCACATGTTTCTGACCACATTTGACCCAAGGTCCCATGAGGCCTCAGAATACCGAATAAATCAGAGCACAAAGTGGTTTTATTAGGGAGCAAACACAAATAAATAAATACATAAATGCATAGAATCTTTATAAAATCTGTAGTTCAAGTTCCAATTACCTGAAAATATTTTACTGCAATTGTTACTAAAACATTAAATGATCTGTTAAATGTTGGTATATTTTATTATTTTATCAGTTTCTGATGTCTCTAACACACCAACTACTAAATTACAGCTTTAAGAATATTACATATTACAGCACTTTTTATAGCTTTATTTGTATAAACGCTTTAATAATTAAATATCAGAGTGACCATTGAAACAAAACACTGAAGCTAAAACCCTGCAGTTTATATTAAAAAATGTAAAACTAACAATTATAAAACCAACACAAACTAGCTTGAGCATTTTTTAAAACAATCCAAACAGTTTGCATGTCTATTCTTTCAAAATAAAAGCCCTAATCAAACTGACCTCACGCTTTTATGTTTTGTTTCCAGTGTTGAGCACTTTTCCATCAAACGGAGCTTCTTTTAACTTGGACTGTTGATGTTTAAGTGCAGCGACTGTTTGGTTTCTTTTCACAGTGTGTATCTGTCTAATCTAAAGCTTTGAGCACATTAGCTTAGCAAAATCCAATAACAGCCCAAATTTTCATTCAGAAAGACTAATGTACTGATCAATAAATAATTTAGTTTGAGAGACCAGTATTGATCCCGAATTAGACAAAGTCACAGAGCAATAGCTATGCTATTGAACCCTAACCCTAGAGTCCATGTTCACAGATAGCAGTGAGTCACAGCCTCAGAAACCTCATAATCAAAGTCTTCGAGACACGGAACACCTCCACACGCTTTGAAGCATGCCGTTAGCACTACGCTAATTGGAGGGGTATAAGCTTACAGTACTTGTTAGCTTCTTTATCCTCGTAGCTCCAACTCTAATCTGATATAAGTAGAAACTGTAACCTACATTTCAGTAAAAGGACAAGAGACAAAACATCCACAAAGACAATTAAGAAACTTTAAAAGCAGCTTTTATTGGACATGAAAATTACATAAAACTACAAAATGTGTCAAATTGGACAGTCCCTAGAAGTGTTCTGTCAAATAAAAATGCTGAGAGACTTTACGGTCACAGCGAGACGAAGCCAGGTCTCCGTGAAAGGAGTGAAAGATTAGCAAACAAAAAAAAAAAAAAAACAAAACAACCCACACCAAAACACTGATTAAAACCTGTGATTTATCTGATGCTACAGACATTAACAGAACATCCCTTTTTTTTTAAGCTACAGCCAGCAGAGGGGAACAAGGCCTACCCAGTGAACTGAAGTGTTTGGGTCCTGGGAGAAGGCCATAGCTGACCCCTGGTGGACACTAGCACATATGCTAATGGAAAATAATCCCTTTCCAAAACCCTTGGCAGAACTAATAATCCCTTAAAAATCAGACCTGACCTCTTTATGAAAGGCCGCACAGCAGCGCAAAGAAAAAAAAAAAAATCATGATTCTGATGTTTATCACGAAAAAACCTGATGGATTTGAGATTAAACTCACTAACAGACTTTAAAAAAAAATTCAGAAAGACCACCTGTGCACCCCTCAGCAACTGCGTTACCTTAATATTCTGTGTGTGAACGAGTCACGGCCTTTATCTTGTCACCTAAGGAGTCTTTTAGAAGAAAAAAAATTCACATTAAAACGCCGAAGTGGCCACTTTTCCCTTAAAACTGCTTAAGACAGACTAAACTCACACAGGCACAAAGCAGCACGAGCACACGTAAAGCGACAGTTCAGCCAAAAATCACCAATTACCCACCTTCCCCAAATGCAGCCGATCAGCCTCCAAACACTCACCGATTAGAAGATGGACGTCAAGGAAGCAAACATGACTTGGCTGATCGACTACATTTGACTGGGGAATCTGATTTTTTCACTGAACTATTGATTAAACTCACTTGCAGCATCATTTAGAAAATCAATGGGCATCCACGAAGATGCATGTGATCTAATCTCCTCACAGCTGAGCGACGGGCGTGGCGGCTACGGCGATGCTCTCGATGGCGCACTCGTCCGTCCCGCGGCGGATTCGGAAGTAGCCGTTCTCGCCCCACCCGGACCCCCAGCTGTTCTTCACAATCCAGTACTTCTCTCCGGTTTTGTGGCAGCGGCCATAGCCCACCAGCAGCACGGCGTGGTTGGTGACCTCGAAGGGGTTGACTGTGTCGCGCAGGCCCGTGTGGTGATAAATCCCCTCCTTATAGTGCATGAAGTCAGGGTAGACCTCCAAAGCCACTCCCAGGGGGCCATCCCTCACCAGCTCCAGCATCATCGCCGTCTCGCTGCAGCCCCCATAAAACCCGCCCACGTAGTGGTAGTCGGAGGTGTAGTAACGCGCGCACTCGGCCGGAACCTTGCACGGGGAATCTCTAGCTGTGTACGGAAAACACTTCTCCTCCACGATTCCGAAATCCTGGATATATTTACCGATCAGGTACGGAAAACCGCCGTCACAACCTGGAGAAATAAAATACGAACATCAGAAATCCACCACAGTAAGTGGTGCAAAAATAAATCAACCAAACCAACCAGAAGGTAATGATCCAACTGTATTGGAGTTGGAAATTATTACAAAAACAAAAGAAGCCAAAACCTTTAAGTGGCAAAAAGGTGTTCTGTACAGTGTCACAGTGAGACATAGTCAGATTACAGTGTCAGTGAGATGAGTGAAGCGTCAAGTGAGAAGTGCAGCTTTACAGTGAGACTGAAATGTACAGTGTGTGAGATGAGCACAGCGTCACAGCATGATGTACAGTGTCACAGCGTAACGAGTGCAGCATTACTGAGACATACGGTGTCACAGTGAGACGAGCGCAGAGTCACGGCGAGATGTACAGCGTCACAGTCAGACGAGTGCAGCGAGAGACGTGTCGGTGAGACGAACGCATCATAGAGAGATGTACAGCGTCAGTGAGACGAGCGCAGCGTCACTGAGACGTACAGTGTCAGTGAGACGAGCGCAGCATCATAGCGAGATGCACAGCGTCAGTAAGGTGAGTACAGCGTGAGATGCAGAGTCACAGCGAGACGGGCAGAGACTGTTTCTGGTTCCACAGCGTAATGACGGAGTACCTTGGGAATACTGGGAGCAGGAGACGACCTGCTGAGGGCTGAACACAGGGGAGTCTGAGTTGTTGGTTAAGATTCTGATTCTGGCCTCCAGCATCCCCATCGAGGCGAACGAGTAGCAGCTTCCACACGACGCTGCAGAGACATGCAGACAAATATTTACTCCAGAAAACAGCATTAATACAGAAAAAGACTTATTAAAACACTCTGGAGACACAACTTCTTGAAGCTTCAATGTGCTCAGAATACATATTTGTCCTTCATATTTCACATGAAACAAAGGTGAACTTTGGGTACTTTAATATACAAACGCTAGAAAGGGATATCAGGTGAACAAGAGAATGAAATTCAAAGAAAAATTCAGGCTACGGCTCTTTAAGCCCTGCTGCTTCACTCACTCTTATCCTCAGCCTTGAGATCCAGTCAGCAGCCAGATGAACCAGAAGATCCAAAAGAGCAACAGGCAACAGTGCTAACCTCCCAGTTAAGTTCATTAAAGTATGACTGTACTGAGATGGGTGAGGTACAGTCAGGACATCACTGGCTGCATCGCGCATCTCTTTGAAAACCATGTTCTGTGTTCTAGCTGATGTTCTCTGCTTCAGTCAGTTTTATTTATACTGGAGAGAAAATCATACCACACTGACCCACCCAGCCTTTCCCACACCCACATCCACACACCTTGGTTGCGGACCGGACTGACATAACTGACCCCGTTGACGTCTCTCCAGTCCCAGTGCTCTGGAAGACCTGCCGCCATCTTCAGCATCTCCGCGGTAACAGGGGCGGGTCGGACACGCCTGCAAGACAAAAAACAGGAAACGGCTAGTAATCATCGGCTGAGGGGGGCGGGGCTGGGGCGAGGGGGGGCGGGGTTGGGGTGTTGTCAGGAAGCGGCAACAACGTCCTCAGACATCTAACTCTGAACACGGCACGTCCCCCCCCCACAGTTAACCAACTCACTGTTTAAACACACACTCACTGTGGGACGTGGGACGATCGCCCTCCTGCTCTTTGTATGAGCTGCTGGATGGTGAAGGTCTCATGCTCCCAGTATGCTGCAGCTCTCCACGACTTCTGGACAGAGTTAATCCTCTCCACAAAGTCCAGATCGTACTTATACATCTGCAGGAACCTTCAACACACACACACACACACACACACACACACACACACCCCCATTACTACTACTATTGTTAATGTTAATAACAATAATGATAACAGTAATAACAACACAACAACAACACAACAACATTCTGCAGTCTTACGGGTTGTGTGTGAGGGTGTGGGCGGGCCTTTGGGCAGATTTGGGTGGAATGGGCTGGACCTTCTTCCCCGTAAAACACGCCCAGTTATTCCCCAGAACATCGTGAACCCACCCGGGCAGCGTCTGGTCACAGTAACTGGTCACTTTGGAGCCCTGCTGAGAGTACTGGAGATAAACAAATTAATAATGATTAAATATGCTTAAACTATCGACCATTAGATTATCCTTCTCATCTAACCTCCCCAACCTGCACAGCTCAGCAACGGCTTTAACAGTGACCACGTCTGGAGCCAGACGAGCTCTCCGAGCGCTGCGCTGTGGTTTTAAGAGCAGAAGGTTTTCCTGCTGTGGTGTGAAAGTGGGTGAATCTGACTGAGCTTTTCAGGAAGTGGTTAGATCAATATTTCTCAATCGTGTCTCTAATCTTAACTTAGTAACGTCACTTCAGAGAAAAGCAGAACAAAAACACCAAACAAGGCAAAGCAGATGCCCTCAGATCACTGAGCTGGATGAACTCTCTCTCACACGTTTAACAGAAGAAGATTCATTTCAGACGTCTCACACGAGAACCTACTGGAGTTCCCCTGTTCTGCTTTAAGGTTCTCCTTTAAGACCAGACTGATGGAGCAAAGAGCGAAAGCTGACCATCAGAGTCACCTGATGCCCAAATAAACAACGGAAGCTCTCAGTGACAAAGTAACGCTGACCTTGAAGAAGCCGAACCACTTGTAGTCGTTCAGCACCACCTCAAAGCCCTGGTTGTAGATGAGCGTGAAGAAGCCGGTGTGGCCGAGGTCGTCCACGGCAACAGAGAGCTTCTGTAGGGTCACCGTGATGGTCTTCACTACCGGACCTGGAGGTCAAATTGGAAAATAAAGGAAATTCACATCAATAGATCTAAGGTTAATATGCCAGAGTGCTGTTTCTCCTCGACCTTCACCAATTTTATAACAACCAAAAAAACAAACAAAAAAAAAAATTCTGCTTGTTTTGTTAGAAAAACACTGACTGTTGATTTTCTTTACTTTAAAAGGTTTTCATTGCACAGGAAGTGCATTACATAAAACACACACCAATTTTTTTTAGTCCTACATCAGATTACAAAAAGATGAGCTAGCGAAACCTGCATATTTATCAAATGTCAAATCTTACTGTAATACTGAGAATTTGGTCACTTACACTGGAAAAAATGGACTAAGATCACGGAAGTTATTCGGGTAAATTTTTTTTCAGCCACTTTACAAAAACACTTCAATTCATTTTAAGTTCCAGTGTTTGAATAATCGAAATAGTTATTATTAATAGCTATTTTAAAATAAGTCGTGTTTAAGACCGATTACATGAACCCCTGACTCAGCTCGTGCTCTTTTCCTCCTTTATAACTAGTTTCTTTGAATTGTAGTTTCGACCGTGAACCGTTTCCAGCTTTCAGCGCTGAGCGGGCGTCGCGAAAACTACAACTCCCATGATGCAGTGCAAGGTCAGCAGACACTCAGGCGGCACAACAGCTGAAGCAGGAAGAGCGAAGGAGTTGAAGTGCACCAAACGGAGTATTTCACAAACTATACGCCGAATAAATCGATCGATTGGATGCAGAATCGGACTGTTATCGAAATCGATAAACTTATTGATCAATTCGAGTTGGTTTTATATTCACCAGCTTCTTGTTCGAATTCTCCGTTCCACCTTAAATGGTGCAGGAGTTACATTCTGGCGCCCAATTTAAGGTGGAACGGACAATTCCAAAAAAAGGTTGGCGAATCTCGAGCACAGGCACTTTGTGTTATATTCCTAAAAATATAAACAAACACGTTTTTAAAACAAACTAAAACAGATCTTAAAAGCCTTTTAACCGCCCCGCATTGCCTAAAGCGAGAGAATTAATCACACTTAAATCAGCTGAGCTGCAGCTCTTCCACCCAGCCCTGAGCGCACCTGGTGCCGAGCAGTTTATGTTTCTGTCCTTCCCCACATCGGACACCTGAAAGCTCCACGTGCCCAGCAGCTCCTCGTAGGTGCAATTTGCAGGTGTGTCCGAGCGCGCGACCCCGCTCCACAGCGCGAGCACGAGCGCTAGGACAGGTACTCGCTGCATCCTCGCACGCGCTCCAGAAACCGTCTAAAAAATAAACCGAGACTGTGTTAAAGTCTCTCAGCCCCCCGCGAGCCTGCACGACCAGCAATGAAGAAACACTCTGAACTTTCCGCCTTATCATGTGATCAGGAGTCACGTGACACTGAGGGGGTGAATGTCATGTGATTAGATTTGTGCTGATTGCTCATCAAAAGCCTGAGAGTTCAGAGCTAAACCGATTCATCAAGTTTGATTCAGTGAATCAAGTTCGATCATTCAATCAATTTTGATTCAATTAATCAAGGCTGTAGAACAAAGAAACACAATTACTCGCATTAAAGCTCCTCAAACTGCTCAAAAACAGTTGGAATCAATGCTAACTACAGGCTGATCACGCTAACTGTGCTACAGTGTCTTATTTTAAGTTTAATGTGTCTCATAATCTGGCAGTATTGCATAAAACAAAAAAAAGCCGTAAAAGCTTTTACGCAGCTTCTTAGGCACAGTCCTGAAAAATCAAGCCGTGATGATGTTAGTTTACACCACACGCTTAAAAATATGAATAAAAATGAGACTTTAGTTTCCATCACTGTAGATTCGCTGATCCGTTCCCATCATTCAGGCTTTTTAACACCCTGACAGTAAGAGGATAGTGGGCCACCGTCGGTCCGCTGATGGCGAAGCTGGTGGTCCACTGGCACTTTGCTCAACGTTTTCCGGGCGGCCCACTGGTGTTTAAACAGAGTAGTAGACAAAATTTCACTTATCATCATTCATTTTCCACTAACAGTCCAATTTTCCTTCAATTCTTTAGTTTTACATTATAAATTAGTAAATAATTTTAATCTAAAACAATATTAAATCATCTTATATCAGGCCTAGTCATTATTTTTTCTCTCAGTTGTTTGTAATATTTGTCTTTGTTTAGTTTCTGAAATAAAAGTCTCTGTATTTAAAATCTGTTTGAGTAGATTTAAACTAGTTTGAGTTTGTACGCAGGACAGTAATCCAGGTGGTCTGAGGGGGGGACCAGCAGTGGGGTGCTGATCTTATTAAGCCAGGGGACCGATATATGCTGTGGAGCGGGAGAGAGAGAGAGAGAGAGAGAGAAAGAGAGAGAGAGAGCAACGGAGTAAATACATGCATGATTTCTGTAATAAAGGCAAATCTGCTCCACTGGGTGGTGACGTCAGAATATACAATTCTACAGTGAACTGAGCCCCAGAGCTTTACACGCCCAGCCAACGTGTCTTTCCATTAGGACCAGTACAGAGTGGAGAAGGACAAGGGTTTCTTCTCTTAAAACTTCCCACCAGGAGCATGATGGGTAATAATTAAAAAAATCTAGTTGCAGTCTTGCAAATAGTGACACTGCCAGATCCCCATATTCTGAAAATCACAGTCTGTGACTAAAAACTCTGTGATTGTCTGTAGATGTCAGAGTGTCAGACTTTTTTCTAGTGTAGGGTCAGCATTGAATGGTGCAGCCTCAGGCCAGCTTCACTAGCATGGCTTGAGGAGAGAGTGAGATGATTTAGATGTGCAGTTAGCACCATGCTAATTAGTGCAGCAATCTTTCATTACAATTCCTGGTCTAATCTGAAGTGAGTTTAGGGATTGTGACCATGTTTCACTAAAAGGACAAAAAAGTCAGAAAGATACACAAAGACAATCAAAGAACTTTAAAAGCAGCTTTTATTGGAAAATCAAATGAGAATCGGAATCTAAGTCTTGCTGCCACGCGCAACTGAAACGTTAAGTCCCACTCCCACCCGCCGTTCTGTCAAGGTGAACTGACTCTAATATCTGACACAGTTTATTCACAAACACTCTCTGCTGAAATAGGCTCACTGTGAGTAACTTTACCAAATGGCATATATTCACCATTTAAACACAGAGCGGGAATTAAACCACAAAGGTGTTATTTTTGGTGTTTTCCTGGGCAGCTGTGGCCGTCGGACTGAAGGCTCTGTCTCTGTAATGCCTGATTCACATATTCTGCCTTTGCAGGATTCTATTAATACCGCAACGATTCAGTGTGGCGTCTGAGACGCTCTGCTGCATTTTATCTGCTGCTCATGCCATGCAGAAGCAGTATGTATGAATCAGACGTCAGCTACGAGAACCCGTGTGTTGTTCACGTGATCGGTTGCTTCGCAACTCTTTAGAATAACTTCATTTTAACCTTTTTCCTGTTATTTCAAGTTGTTTTTATATGTGATTTAGTGCACATTCTACTTCATTTAGGCTATTCATTAATTTGCAGGATTTCTCTTCATGCGTGTTTGGTCCCACTCCTGCCTGCAGTGGGCTGGTTACCCACTCACTCCCACATGCAACACTGAAAATTAATACCACACCGCAAGATACCACACCGCAAGGTGTTGTCACAAAGCAGCTATACAGAAAAATCCAGGTCCAAGCCCCCATGAGCATCGCCAGTGGCGACAGTGGCAAGGAAAAACTTCCTAAGAGCAAGAGGAAGAAACCTTGAGAGGAACCAAGACTCAAAAGGGGAACCCATCCTCCTCTGGTCCACACCAGATAGCAAACAGCGTTAGTATTAAGTATTGTAGTACAAAACGGGAAAACAGGTGGAGCAATGGTTAATTAGATTAGTTTTAGTTTATGCAGCAGCAGCAGCAGCATTGGGAGGGTCAGTTCATGAGGGTGAGGTTTGTACAGCGTTGTACAGCATGAAGCTCAATGGTGGTCAAGCCAGTCCAGAAGGCTGGCAAGCAGTGGCACCCAATCAAGGCAGAAGAAGCAACAGCATCAGACGCACAGGATGGGCAGCCGTTCAACTCGGCAAAGAAAAGCAAACACACAGAGAGTCAGTTCTGTAAAGAGTGACTGATCACAGATTACAGTGTTAGCAGAGCAGCAGAGACTCCGGCAGGTCTAGATATTACAGCCTAACTAAAAAGGGAGAAACCAGAAAGGTAACAGAGAAATGAGGCTCCCTGAGATGTCGGCGCCCCTACGCTCCACCGTCAGCAAACCTGAGTGAACGTGTGAGGCAGCGGGATGACAGCACCAACACTCCCAGTTTACCATAATACTCTACGACCATGAACCCCCAGATCTGCACCTTTTATCTAACAGGGAAAACTAATTACCAAAGGCTTGACTAAACAAGTGGGTTTTTAACCTAGACTTAAAGACTGAGGCTGTGTCTGAGTCCCAAACACTGACCGGAAGATTATTCCAAAGCTGGGGGGCTTTGTATGAGAAGGCTCCGCCCCTGATGTATCTTTATTAATTCTAGGTACTCATAGTGAGCAGCACCTTGTGATCTAAGTAGGCGCGATGGTTCATAGTGGGAGAGAAGTTCACTCAGGTACTGAGGGGCGAGTCCGTTTAGAGCTTTATAGGTCAGTAAAAGAATTTTGTAATCAATGCGAAATTTAACTGGTAACCAGTGCAGGTTTGATTAAAACTGGGCTGATATGGTCAAACTTTCTGGTTCTTGTGAGACTCTGGCTGCAGTGTTCTGGACTAGCTGAAGCTTGTTAAGGCTTTTGCTGGGACATCCAGCCAGCAGGGCATTACAGTAATCTAGCCTTGAAGTAATAAATGCATGAATAACTTTTCTGCATCCTGTAGAGATAATGCATTTCTCAATTTAGCAACATTGAGGAGATACAGGAAGGCTG
Source organism: Colossoma macropomum (assembly GCF_904425465.1). Classification (NCBI taxonomy): domain Eukaryota; kingdom Metazoa; phylum Chordata; class Actinopteri; order Characiformes; family Serrasalmidae; genus Colossoma; species Colossoma macropomum. Next base: position 92,004 of record NW_023494910.1, read on the forward strand.
TTCTAGTAATATTAGTTATATGTGCGTCGAAGGACAGATCAGGATCTATCATGACACCAAGATTTTTTACCTGACGCAACTAAGAAATTATTAAGTTTAAGTGCAAAATTAGACAGTTTGTTTCTAACAGCTTTTGTACCAAGAAGCAGAACCTCTATTTTATCTGAGTTAAGTAGGAGAAAGTTACATGCTGAGACTTTGATCACACTAATTAACCAATCAGCACACTCACATCTGTGTGACAAAGGGCGTTTTCACCCTTTCACACCCAGGACTGATTCTAGGCTCATACAAGAATTCCATCAAAACTGTGGAACGATTGTGCAATTCTACACGTCACTTTTCTGTATGCAGGTTTGCAGAATGGTCGGCAGCTTCATCTGTTTGCTGCTGTTTATTGTTTTCCTCGGATACAAAGTCAAGCAGTGAAGAGCAGCTCTTTCTGTCCACAGCAGTCCTCTCTGCCATCAGGACTCTTGAAAATGGAAGTGACGCAATCCACTGGAAGAGAACATTAGAGTACCGATTTCAGAAGGACCAGAGATCAGTTCTCAGTTCTACACACAGGCTCGAAAACAGCTTTCACACTTGAACAAATGTTCCGAACTCACAGAGCAAGTGGTCCTGAGTCTGCAAGAAAGCTCTAGTGTGAAAACACCCCAAGACAAATGATTTCCATGGCAACCATAACTCACTCTTTTTTAACTGCAGCCCAACAGCCCATAATAATCCTAGTGTAACAGCCCATAATAAACAGCCCATAATAATCCCAGCATAACTTCCCATAATAATCCCAGCATAACAGCTCATAATAATCCCAGCGTAACAGCCCATAATAATCCCAGTGTAACAGATCATAATAATCCCAGCATAACAGCCCATAATAATCCAAGTGTAACAGCCCATAATAATCCCAGCATAACAGCCCATAATAATCCCGGCGTAACAGTCCATAATAATCCCAGTATAACAGCCCATAATAATCCAAGCGTAACAGCCCATAATAATCCAAGCGTAACAGCCCATAATAATCCCAGCGTAACAGTTCATAATAATCCCAGTGTAAAAACCCATAATAATCCCAGCGTAACAGCTCATAATAATCCAAGTGTAACATCCTATAATAATCCCAGTGTAACAGCCCATAATAATCCCAGCATAACAGCCCATAATAATCCCAGCGTAACAGCCCATAAAAATCCCAGCGTCACAGCCTATAATAATCCCAGCGTAACAGCTCATAATAATCCCAGCGCAACAGCCTATAATAATCCAAGCGTAACAGCCCATAATAATCCAAGCGTAACAGCCTATAATAATCCAAGCGTAACAGCCCATAATAATCCCAGCGTAACAGCCTATAATAATCCCAGCGTAACAGCCTATAATAATCCAAGCGTAACAGCCCATAATAACCCCAGCGTAACAGCCTATAATAATCCCAGCGTAACAGCCCATAATAGTCCCAGCGTAACAGCCTATAATAATCCAAGCGCAACAGCCCATAATAATCCCAGTATAACAGCCCATAATATCCCAGCATAAAAACCCTAATATCCAAGCGTAACAGCCCATAATAACCCCAGCATAACAGCCCATAATAATCCCAGCGTAACAGCCCATAATAACCCCAGCGTAACAGCCTATAATAATCCCAGTGTAACAGCCCATAATAACCCCAGCGTAACAGCGCATAATAATCCCAGCATAACAGCCCATAATAATCCCAGCGTAACAGCCCATAATAATCCCAGCGTAACAGCTCATAATAATCCCAGCGTAACAGCCCATAATAATCCCAGCGTAACAACTCATAATAATCCCAGCGTAACAGCCATAATAATCCCAGTGTAACAGCCTATAATAATCCAAGTGTAACAGCCCATAATAGTCCCAGCGTAACAGCCTATAATAATCCAAGCGCAACAGCCCATAATAATCCCAGTATAACAGCCCATAATAATCCCAGCATAAAAACCCATAATAGTCCAAGCGTAACAGCCCATAATAACCCCATCATAACAGCCCATAATAATCCCAGCGTAACAGCCCATAATAACCCCAGCGTAACAGCCCATAATAATCCCAGCGTAACAACTCATAATAATCCCAGCGTAACAGCCCATAATAATCCCAGTGTAACAGCCCATAATAATCCCAGCGTAACAGCCCATAATAATCCAAGCGTAACAGCCTATAATAATCCAAACGTAACAGCCCATAATAATCCCAGTGTAACAGCCTATAATAATCCAAGCGTAACAGCCCATAATCACCCCAGCGTAACCGCCTATAATAATCCAAGCGTAACAGCCCATAATAGTCCAAGCGTAACAGCCTATGATAATCCAAGCGCAACAGCCCATAATAATCCCAGTATAACAGCCCATAATAATCCCAGCATAAAAACCCATAATAATCCAAGCGTAACAGCCCGTAATAACCCCAGCATAACAGCCCATAATAATCCCAGCGTAACAGCCCATAATAACCCCAGCGTAACAGCCCATAATAATCCCAGCGTAACAACTCATAATAATCCCAGCGTAACAGCCATAATAATCCCAGTGTAACAGCCTATAATAATCCAAGCGTAACAGCCCATAATAGTCCCAGCGTAACAGCCTATAATAATCCAAGCGTAACAGCCCATAATAATCCCAGTATAACAGCCCATAATAATCCCAGCATAAAAACCCATAATAATCCAAGCGTAACAGCCCATAATAACCCCATCATAACAGCCCATAATAATCCCAGCGTAACAGCCCATAATAACCCCAGCGTAACAGCGCATATAATCCCAGCGTAACACTCATAATAATCCCAGCGTAACAGCCCATAATAATCCCAGTGTAACAGCCCATAATAATCCAAGCGTAACAGCCTATAATAATCCAAACGTAACAGCCCATAATAATCCCAGTGTAACAGCCTATAATAATCCAAGCGTAACAGCCCATAATAGTCCCAGCGTAACAGCCCATAATAATCCCAGTGTAACAGCCCATAATAATCCCAGCGTAACAGCCTATAATAATCCAAACGTAACAGCCCATAATAATCCCAGTGTAACCGCCTATAATAATCCAAGCGTAACAGCCTATAATAGTCCAAGCGTAACAGCCTATAATAATCCAAGCGCAACAACCCATAATAATCCCAGTATAACAGCCCATAATAATCCCAGCATAAAAACCCATAATAATCCAAGCGTAACAGCCCGTAATAACCCCAGCATAACAGCCCATAATAATCCCAGCGTAACAGCCCATAATAACCCCAGCGTAACAGCCCATAATAATCCCAGCGTAACAACTCATAATAATCCCAGCGTAACAGCCATAATAATCCCAGTGTAACAGCCTATAATAATCCAAGCGTAACAGCCCATAATAGTCCCAGCGTAACAGCCTATAATAATCCAAGCGCAACAGCCCATAATAATCCCAGTATAACAGCCCATAATAATCCCAGCATAAAAACCCATAATAATCCAAGCGTAACAGCCCATAATAACCCCATCATAACAGCCCATAATAATCCCAGCGTAACAGCCCATAATAACCCCAGCGTAACAGCGCATAATAATCCCAGCGTAACAACTCATAATAATCCCAGCGTAACAGCCCATAATAATCCCAGTGTAACAGCCCATAATAATCCAAGCGTAACAGCCTATAATAATCCAAACGTAACAGCCCATAATAATCCCAGTGTAACAGCCTATAATAATCCAAGCGTAACAGCCCATAATAGTCCCAGCGTAACAGCCCATAATAATCCCAGTGTAACAGCCCATAATAATCCAAGCGTAACAGCCTATAATAATCCAAAAGTAACAGCCCATAATAATCCCAGTGTAACCGCCTATAATAATCCAAGCGTAACAGCCCATAATAGTCCCAGCGTAACAGCCTATAATAATCCAAGCGCAACAACCCATAATAATCCCAGTATAACAGCCCATAATAATCCCAGCATAAAAACCCATAATAATCCCAGCGTTAGCTAGATAGACTTACTAATGCATTAATATTTAAAGTGCTTGTTTAAATATCGTCTTCATTGTTTATATTTGTCTCAGAAATGAATTGTATATTTTAACTGATATCCGTACTGAAGAACCATTGGAGAACCCTTGTCTGAAGGTTTTAACTGATCTGAGAGAACATCTGCTGGTTAAAGTGATGCACGCTCTGTAGTGGTGATGAGTGTCAGTGCTGTATTTCAGAAGATCTTCAGGTTCTCCTCAGTGAGTCAGACGCAGTGATGAGAGCTCGTGTAGAAGCACTTTATCTCCAGCAGGAACGCCTCTGAGGATCTTCTCATCCTTCATACTCGGGAGGCTCCTCACTTCACCCACTGCTGTCACCTCAGACAACGAGATCATATTTAATAACAGGATGAGAGTTTATTCTGCAGATATGGGTCTGTTGTGCTGTTTGAGCTGACTGCAGATGAACCAACGACATGGATACAGACAGACAGATACACTCTCTACAGGTCACTCTCTGCTGGTCACACACTAAAGGTCACTCTCTACAGGTCACTCACTACCGGTCACTCTCTACAGCTCACATACTACAGATCATTCTCTGTTGGTCACACACTAAAGATCACTCTCTACAGGTTACTCTCTGCAGGTCACTCACTACAGGTCATTGCAGATCACACTACAGGGCACTCTCTACAGGTCACTCACTACAAGTCATTCTCTACAGTCACTCTCTAAAGGTCACTGTCTACTGGTCATTCATTACAGGTCACTCACTACAGGTCACCCTACAGATCACACTACAGGTCACTTTCTACAGTTCACTCTCTACAGTTTACTCTGTACAGGTCACACTCTATAGGTCATTCTTAACAGGTCACACACTACAAGTTACTCTTTACAGGTCACTCTACAGATCACCCTCTACAGTTCACTCTCTACAGGTCATTTTCTAAAAGTCATACACTACAGGTCACTCTCTACAGGTCACTCTACAGTTCACTCTCTACAGGTCACTCACTACAGGTCATTCTCTACAGTTCACTCATTACAGGTCACTCTACAGTTCACTCTCTTCAGGTCACTCTACTGGTCACTCTCTACTGGTCTCTCTCTACAGGTCACACACTACAGTTCACTTTCTACAGGTCACACACTACAGTTCACTCTCTACAGTTCACACTCTACAGGTCAACCTCTATAGGTTACTCAGATCACACTACAGGTCACTACGGGTCTCATACTACAGGTCACTCTCTGTTGGTCACACACTACAGTTCACTCTCTACAGGTCACATACTACAGGTCACTCTCCACAGGTCACTCACTACAGGTCACTCTACAGATCACACTACAGGTCACACACTACAGGTCACTCTCTACAGGTCACTCTCTACAGGTCACACACTACAGGTCATTCTCTATAGGTCACACACTACAAGTCACTCTCTACAGTTCACACACTACAGGTCACTCTCTACAGTTCACTCTCTACAGGTCACACACTACAGGTCACTCACTACAGGGCACTCTACAGATCACACTACAGGTCACACAGTACAGGTCACTCTCTACAGGTCACTCATTACAGTTTACTCAGTACAGGTCACACACTACAAGCCACTCTCTACTGGTCACACACTACAGGTCACACACTACAGGTCACTCACTACAGGTCACTCTCTACAGTTCACTCTCTACAGGTCATGCTGTGTTTCTTCTGGAAAAGCAGAAAGTGATTTTGAAGCTGTTCTTAATTGATAATTAATTAATGCTGTTGGTTTCATTTCTTGTATTTTTTTCTGCTGAACATGTTTATGTTGGTCATGTGATCAACAAAAGTACTCGCTGTATCGCTGTAGATGTGAACTGTTCCTGTCTCATTAAGCAAAACGAAGCAGACTAGCACTGAGCTTTTCTCTGCGTTCTTGCTATTTATCACTGACAGCTGTACTGATTATTGATTATTGATGGCAAACTCTTACAGCTGAGCAGTAACTGCCCTGATGACAGATTTTAAAAGTAAGTGTGACCGTTCACACAGTGTTTCTCTGGTCACTGCTTTACTGATGATGGCAATCTCACTTTGCAAAACTGGGTTTGGGGGGTGGACTTCGCACTGCTTGGCTCCGCCCCGCTCTGAGAACCTGATCAGTTTATGATTCATCTGTCTTTCATTTCTAACCACTTGTCAACCAAACATGTTTTCTTGCCCAAAGATGGTTTTTAAGCAGGTGTGCTGCGTTTAAAAAGGCTCCATCTAAACACGCCTCTATTTCATTAGATAGATAACTAATAACTAAAAAAAAACGCTGCATAACATTCTTCATACAGGGGTTTATACATGCTGTCAGAACCTGCTGATATAGACCACAATATTTTTCATCACTTTACAGATTATCCAGATGTTAGCTAGCCATCTCACCACCGCTCCTCATCTGTCGCCCGGCAGAAAAAGTAAAATTTATTAAAATTCTGAAATGTGTTTAGTAACGTGTCTCATTATAATGCATTAAAAAGCAGCGCATTCAAAGGACATTTGGAATATATTTAGAATACATACTGATAAAGTACACAATAAACACTTTGCTGGAATTTGTATTTATTCCATGCTTTTTCTTGCTGGTTGGCAGTTTCGTTAATGTAATTCTTTCAATCATTTTTTCATTAAAGAAATAATTGATTTAAATTAATACAAAATTCTCACTGTCATTTTGGCTATCATCACCTGCATCATTCCACCTCTGCTCCCATGATCCCACTCTTGCTCCCATGATCCCACTGCTGCTCCCACGATCCCGCTGCTGTTTCCATGATCCCACCGCTGCTCCCATGATCCCACCGCTGCTCCCATGATCCTGCTCTTGCTCCCGTGATCCCACTACCCTTTCAATACCAAAGCCAAAAAAAAAAATCTGCAGACAGAAGATCATAAAGTGAGCAGCTGTATGATTTTTCGGTTTATATGCATGTAATTTGCCACAAAACAAGTATTTGTTAAGAAGCGTTTCTGAGGTTTTGAGTATGTCTTCATGAGCTGTGTGCCGAATTTAAAACAGTGAATAAACAAGCATTGATGCTGTTTCTTTTACAGATGGTACCTTACTTGCTTAGTTATTTAAAATGGGGTGTTTTGTAAAAGTAAAGTTTATGTCTGTATTGTGAAAATGTACTGTCTTTATTTATATCGCATTATATCTCAGCCTTGCCTTTCATTCATATGGAGAATTACCAGGTATAACATGAGATGAAAAACGAGGGCTAAAGTCCCCTTAAATAGGGGCTAGAATTGCCCTGGTGCTAACATACTCTTAGAAATTCCATAGGTGAGCTAAAAGAAAGTCAGCATTGTCTGATATTCATGGCCTGAACAGAAACACTCTTTCTACTTACAGACATCACTGTGGTATTGATTAAAAGTTTAAAATCTGCACTTTCCACACAGTTTCTCCACTTCTGTCAATGAACATTGAGCCGGAAATAATTTAGGTAAAATTATAGCATGACTTTTTTATGAGAGCGCTGTCGGTTAATACAGCCGAGTCTCTGTCAGTCCAGCCTGAGAGTTTTGTGTGTATTAATACCTTAACAAACATGAAACTGTGATTAAAAGCATCTTTTTCCAAACTGACCCACCAGAGATTCATGGATCTATTCCAGATTTTTAATAATGAATGAAAAGATGTCACACAGCAACACAACTGTCTTCAGATGTCCAGAAAATAAAGGAAAGAAAGAAGATTTGATTCTAAATAGCAGAAAGCACTTTTCTCACAAATGTCTCTCACAAAGCTGCATGGAACTATATCAACAAAAATCACCTTCAGAAATACGTTATAACAATATCATATTACATTCTATAATCTCTACAGGAACAGAGCCCGAAATACGCAGCAAAACAAACCAGTGACAAAAAAATCAATCAGAAAACAGCAAAAGAAAGAAAGCACTTCAGCTCAGTTCACACAGTTTGAGTTGGCACAGGTTGGACAGAGTCTTTATGGGCTCTTCAGTCACAGTTTAAACCAGAACTGAACTGATTTCTCAGCAGAGAATAATTAAAATAATAATAATAATAATATAATAATAATAATGAGTCTTTCTGTTCAGATCCGGACTGTGTGTCCAGACCAGTGACCTGACTGCTTTACTGACCTCAGCGTGAACATCACTCCAGAGTCGTGTTCCTCTGGGAATAAACGCTGGTTGAAGGGAAGCTCACCTCTTTCACTCTGTGACCAGACGCAGATATTGCATTCTAACACTTTCTTTCTCGTAACCGTCACCATCACAAATAAAATCAGCACATTTACTCTGCTAATGTCTAAACAGCGAAATGTCAACATCAACACACGCATGTTTACGCAGCGACACTTACTTCACTGACATGTTCTCATAGATAATAATGTTACTGACGATGCTGAGAGTTGGACTCGGTTTTGGGGGAGAGTTTGTTGTTTTGAATTAAATATTCAGTTCTGATCTGTAAAGATTACCAGCATAAAGGACTTTATTTATTTTCCAATCAATTAATCATCAATGATTATTTAGAGTGAAGCACTGTAATGATCAGAATTAGTTTTATATCATTAGAGTAGCATGTTTAAACGTTCAGTCTCTAATTCTAAACGCTGTTAAACTAAAACTGTGAAAAACGCTAAAAACTTCAGAAACATGTAGAAGATGAAACGTGTCCAATATGAGACCTCCAGCTTTCATCCTCAGATGGGTACAAATGAATGTTTGACCCTCGTAGACATTATGCAAATGAAGTGTAAAAAAACTTTGGGTTTTAACTTAAAGTAACGGACCTGACTGACTAAATTATGAGTTCATTAAACTTCTAATAAAACAGATACGGAACATAAAAAGTGGATCATTATTCTTATTACTGTAAATTTACTGTTAGAAGTTAAATTGTGAGCCAGGTTACTTTATAAAACACTGTGAGTGTATAAACTTAGTAGTTAACATAATGAATATAATATTTAATATTCATCTGATTTACTCTTTCACTTCCACTTTCACTCTTTGCATCTGCATTTATTATGATTACATTTTATAAATGAATCTGTTAAAATCATTAAAATCCAAAATGAAAACGGAAACTGTTATAATCCATAACATGAGCGGGTGAAAAAACGCATACATTTCAGGAACATCATCGCATTTCTAGCTGCTGCGAGTGCGATTATGGTAGTATTGCTTTACATCTGAAAAACTGGAACATTTATTGATTTTTATTTTATAAAATAATACAGTATCCATCACCATAAAAACGGTAAATAAACACATATTTCCCCGGCGAGCCGCTTTGGCACTATGAACTCTATCATATTAATACTTTATATCGGATACATATATAATCTCACATTCATCAGGACACGTTCGGTACATGTGGGCGGAGTTTTCTGTAGAAAAGACATCTTTACCCTTTAGTGAAAAAGTCTCGTTTGTTTTTTTTTTTCTTGTTTGTAAAACTTGTTAGTGGAGATGTTTGTGTCAGGTGATGTAAGGCGATGACTGATGTTTATGTCCGTTAGCATGCCCTTATTATGTACACCATCATCATGAACGATGATAGACAATTCCGGATCTTGTTCACTATTCAGAGGGTGTCTTGATTGGGTTAAAAAAGGGGCGCTAAGTGTGCTAAATTAGTTAAAAGCCCTTTATGAATGAAGACGTCATTATTAAACAGTATTTGAAGATTTAAATCTAAATAATAAGTAATGAATTATTACTCTGTACTGATTATCATTAGCTAAACCGATCAATCACTGTGATTTACTAGAATGAGGCGATTTGAACCACCATTTTAACTCGTAATACTTAAATAGATTCACTAGTATTTCATTCACTAGTATTGTGTTCACGAAGGCCAAAAACGATTCTGCAAAAACAAAAACAAACCAAAAAAACTTAAACCTCAAGAGCAGAGACGGAGAATTTTGGTCCCACATTATTCAAAATTCACGAAACACATACATTCATAATTCTGAATCAAACGGGAAGATAATCCCCAAAGTTGGAAAGCAAGGCGGAAGAAGAGGGAGAAGAAAAATGAGAAAGAGTGAATTAAAAAAGGGAAAAAGAAACAGATTCATATGATAAAATGTCACTGATGTATATTTACAGGGTTTTGCAGTAAATAAAACAAAGCACTTTGTTCCCAGTCTGGCGGAGCAGGTCTTCGGTCCCGAGTGCATTGCCAAGTGTCACTAATACTCTGAGTCACTTTCCTTTTCAAGCTCCTTGGGTGAAGGACGCTGAAGGTCCCCACTGGCGGCCGGGTCCCCATTTCGCCACACAAACACACAAATGTGTTTTTTTTTATACTGTCAGAAGGACATCTCTAATTAGACGAAAGCCATGTTTGTTTAAGGCCACTACCAAAACAAACCAAACAAACAAACAACAGAACAAAAAGATATTATGTTGTTGTGCGACCCTGCAGGCCGTTCGTAAAATGCCTCGCTCAGGAGAAACTTCGGCGGACGTCTTGTTGTTGTACTGGCCGTCTGTCTCCGGCATCAAAAACATGTAAACACGCACACTAAAGACTAGATTTGTCTTATTACGTTTTCTAGGAAGCCGTTATTTGTCATTTATTCGTACATTCCTCCTGCCTCTTTTCCCCAAATGTCGCCTCCTCCTACGTCTCCCCGGCCCTCATAAGGAGGAGGAGCTCTGGCTGTAGTGTCGCAGTACCAGGCACTCGTATCTGGGGGACGGGGGCGGTCCCAGACCTGCCTCTGAGCCGGTGGGGGAGTTGGGGGAGCTGCTCCCGGAAGCCACAGAGTCCCTGAAGGGCGATGGAGGCGTTAGCGGCAGCAGCTCCTCCAGCTCGGCCTTTGTAACTGTGGACTCGAGGGCTGACGCCGTGCCCACCATGAACTCTTTGACACTGGACACGGGAGAGCTCCTGGTGCCTGGACCCCTGGAGGAGGAGCTGGGCAGCGGGCAAGGCGTCCGACCCCCATTGGACTCCACTGGTGGTAGTGGTTGGATCTCGGCGTAGGTCGTCATCGTGGTCGGCATTGAAACCTCTCGGGGCAGGAAGTAGGGAGGCGGACAGTTGGAGGAGTGGCCGTGAGTGGACATGCTAGCTGAAATGCTAGCAGACATGCTCGTGTTCAGCCCCATGGTGCCCCCTGGTGGTGAGTTGGACAGCATCATGCTGTTTAGCTCGCTAATGTTAGCGGTGAAGCGGTTAACCACACAGCTGATCTGTTCCATCAGCGATCCCTGTGATGCGCTGGTGCCGCCGACTCCGCCGCAGGACACGCTGTCGCTCCGAGGCGGCTGGCTCAGATAAGATGACACTCCACTGATCACCTGGTCATCAGCACCCGAGCTCCTTCCCAAAGCTCCGCCCCCTGCTCTCTGGCTCACGGTGCTGATTGGGGATGGTGTTTGAGGACGATACGTGATGGGGAAGCGCTCCTCCGGCTCGGTGACTTCGTATAGCATCTTGTTGTTGCTGCTGTCTGGCGGGACTTCAGTTCCTCCACAGTCACGACCCTCCGATGTCTTCGAGAAAGGCTTGATCACGGCCGTCTGGTTGTTCTCCCGTTTTTTGATGTGGAAGGAAAGACGCTGCCACAGGTGGCTGCCTTTGGAATTGCGCTCCGTCTGAGCCCACGTCACCGACTTTCCATTGGAGCTAAAAAAAAAGATAAAAGCACCAGCTTTATCAAAATACACTGGAACAAGAAAACCAAACAAAGCTAAGCAAACTAGCTTCTTTTACTGTTAACCTGTAATTGTGAACTTATTATTGCAAATTTAATTTTACAGATAGGCTTATATTATTACATTATATTACATTTACATCTGATTACCTGTCTGTATTAACAGGTTTGCATCTCACTTCAGAGTATTTTCTGTTTATTTTGATATTAAAAAAGACAAAAAGGATATTCTTCCATAGCACAAGACTAATACAATAATACAACCCCATTTCCAAAAAAGTTGGGACACTGTGCAAAATGTAAATGAAAACAAAATTCAATGATGTGCAAATCATTTAAACTCTGTATTTCACTGAAAATAGTACAAAGTGTCAAAACTGAGAATTTTTATTGTTTTTTTATTTTTTTTTTATTATTATTAAAGTTGTGTGATGCTAAACAAACACCTGGTGGTTAAATTGGCAACAGGTCAGTAACATGATTGGGTATAAAAACAGCAGAGTCTTTCAGAAGTAAAGATGAGGAGGGATTCACCACTCTGTGAAAGACTGTACGATCAAATAGTGCAACAATTCAAAAATAACATTTCTCAACATAAAATAGCAAAGAACTTTTGCATCTGTGGTACATAATATCATTAAAAGATGCAGATAATCTGGAGAAGTCTCTGTATGTAAGGGACAAGGTCAAAAACCAGTATTTTCTGGCAATGATCTTCGGGCCCTCAGGCAGCACTGCATTAAAAACAGACATGATTCTGTAGAAGAAATCACTGCATGGGCTCAGAAACACTTCTGAAAACCACTGTCTGTGAAAACAGTTCATCACTGCATCCACAAATGACAGTTAAAACTCTAAAACGCAAAGAAGAAACCAAATATAAACAGGATCCAGAAATGCTGCCACCTTCTCTGGGCCTGAGCTCATTTATAATGGACTGAGGTGAAGTAGAGAAGTGTCCTGTAGTCCGTCGAATAAACATTTGACATTCTTTTTGGAAATCATGGACACTGTGTCCTCCGGGCTAAAGACCACTCAGCTTGTTATCAGTGCACAGTTCAAAAGCCATTATTCATGATGGTACAGGGGTGCATTAGTGCACATGGCATGGGTGACGTGCACATCTGTGAAGACACCATTAATGCTGAATGATATATACATGTTTTGGCAACATATGCTGCCATCCAGACGACGTCTTTTTCAGGGAAGGCCTTGATTATTTCAGCAAGACAATGTTAAACCACATTCTCCATGTATCACAGCAGCATTGCTCCATATTAAAAGAGTCCAGATGCTAAACTGACCCGCCTGCAGTCCAGATCTGTCACCACTGATAACATTTGGTGCATTATTAAATGAACAATATGATAAAGGAGACCCTGAACTGTTGAGCAGCTGAAGTCCTGTATCAAACAAGAACAGGAAAACATTTCACTTTCTAAACTACAGCAGTGTCTCCTCAGTTCCCAAACACTTAGAGTGTTGTTAAAAGAAGAGGTGATGAAACACAGTGGTAAACATGCCCCCGTCCCAACTTTGTTGGAACATGTTGCCAGCATCAAATTCAAAATGGGCATATATTTTTTCAAAAAACAATTAAATTTCTCAATTTCAATATTTGATATGTTGTCTTTGTAGTATTTTCCTTTAAATAATATGGTTAAAATGATTTGCACATCATTGCATTCTACTTTTGTTTACATTCTGCAAAGCGTCCCAACTTTTTTGGAAATGGGGTTGTAAATCATCTCCTCTTCTTACTCTAATGTGGGACAGACTGAATATTTACTGTCCAGATGATTTCGGCACTCGTTTCAGTCAGAAATATTTCATATAAAATTACAGGATCGTCAGCCACAAACTGAGAGTTAATCATCACAGTCGTCACCTTTAAAGCCTCCGTTCATTCATCCATTCAGCCTTTTTCCATTTATCCATTAACAGATTGACCTACAGTGTTTTAATCTGAGCGTCGCTCTGAATCGTCTGATTTCATTCCGCACAGTTTATGAGGTCATTATTGTTCAGTCCACTCAATTACTGATGACTGCAACAGCAATCAAAAGACTATCTGAGAGAGTCTCTCTCCCTCGCTCTCTAATTCTCTTTCTCTCTAACTCTCTCTCTCTCTCCCTCTCTCTCTCTCTCCCTCTCTCTCTCCCTCTCTCTCTTTAATTATCTTTCTCTCCCTAACTCCCTCTCTCTTATTCTCTTTCTCTCTCTAACTCTCTCTGTTCTCTCTCCCTCTCTCTCTAACTCTCTCTCTGTTCTGTCTCTTTGTTCTCTGACTCTCTCTCTCTCTCTGTCTGTTCTCTCTTTGTTCTCTCTCTATCTGTATCTCTCTTATTCTCTTTCTCTCTCTATCTCTCTCTCTCTAATTCTCTTTCTCTCTCTCCCTCTCTCTCTAACTCTCTCTGTTCTGTCTCTTTGTTCTCTGACTCTCTCTCTCTCTCTCTCTCTCTCTGTCTGTTCTCTCTTTGTTCTCTCTCTATCTGTATCTCTCTCTCCCTTCATCTCTCTCTGTTGGGGTTAATTAGTCTTGTTAGTTGTGGTTTATCTCTTAATTAAGATAGCACAGGGGGTATTTAGCCCAGGTAAAGTCTAGCACAGGTAATAATTCGCCCAGGTAAAGTCCAGCACAGGTAATAATTCGCCCAGCTAAAGTCTAGCACAGGTAATAATTAGCCCAGGTAAAGTCTAGCTCAGGTAATAATTAGCCCAGGTAAAGTCTAGCTCATGTAATAATTAGCCCAGCTAAAGTCTAGCACAGGAAATAATTAGCCCAGGTAAAGTCTAGCACAGGTAATAATTCACCCAGGTAAAGTGTAGCACAGGAAATAATTCGCCCAGCTAAAGTCTAGCACAGGAAATAATTAGCCCAGGTGAAGTCCAGCACAGGTAATAATTAGCCCAGGTAAAGTCTAGCACAGGAAATAATTAGCCCAGGTAAAGTCTAGCACAGGTAATAATTCACCCAGGTAAAGATTAGCACAGGTAATAATTAGCCCAGGTAAAGTCTAGCTCAGGTAATAATTAGCCCAGGTAAAGTCTAGCACAGGAAATAATTCACCCAGCTAAAGTCTAGCTCAGGTAATAATTAGCCCAGGTAAAGTCTAGCACAGGAAATAATTAGCCCAGGTAAAGTCCAGCACAGGGAGTATTTAGCCCAGGTAAAGTCTAGCACAGGAAATAATTAGCCCAGGTAAAGTCCAGCACAGGGAGTGAGAGAGAGTTCATGAGAGTCATGCTTCATGGGAGCTCTTGAAACTTTTGCAAATTAAATGGTTTTAAAATGAGATAAACCAAAGTAAGCTAGTTTTTAAACACTCTGAACCGACAAGAAAGTAAAACAGAAACTATCTTCTGAAAAATAAATAAGGTTAGTCACAGAAAAGACAAGAACAGACTGAGCTAAAGATTGGCTAACTGAAGCTGCAGCAGAGCAGAGCAGGAGCAACAAAAACAGGGACAAGAGGAGGAATAAGGAGGAATAAAGATCATCAAATTTACAAAGCTTCATCCATTCAAGTCATCCACCCAGGAATACTGAGGTAGGAACCTCCACCTTTACAAAAAAAACTGAATAAATCTTAGTTTTGAATCTCCAGTAAATTAGCTCCAGTGCTAACCTAGCTAACCTAAGCCACAGAGTGTGAGCCATGACTGAGGCAGCTGCAGGAAAACTCCTCCCCCCTGGCAGTGCAGTACCCTGCAGACCTGACCACCACATAGGCAAGGAAAGCCTACACAGATTCCTGAGAGAAAACCCAGAAACCCTCACAGCTGATTACTCGCAAACAGAGAGTAAAATGACCATTACAAACCTCCTGCTCTACACTGACCACACTGAAGTCTGCCACAGGGCTATCTGCGCCCACTACACACGCCACAAAAAGAGGGGCATCTGCAACGGAAGACAAATAATCATAGAGAACGAGGAGAGTGAAAGTAATTTCCTGACTGTGAATGTGTACCACAATGGAACCATCATGTTTCAGGGCAGTGAGGCTAGTCTCAGCTCTGTCCAGCAGGACTTTACCTTTATCAGAGCCCTGACAGAGGCTGAGACTGAGAGAGGGACTGAGGGATGGGAGGGGCAGAGCGCAGCAGCAGTGAAGTCCAGCGATTGGGGGAGGGGAGAGACGAGCAGATGCACCCCACAGAACTCAGATCAGTACAGGACAGCACAGAACCACACAGACTGGAGAGCACAGTGCTCCAGCTGAGAGAGAGCCTGTCCCTCCAAGAGGTAGAGCTGATAGATTCAAACAGCTGCTGCTCTCCAACCCACCATCCAGTGATCCATCCCAGCAACTAAAAGACCAACTGCCCCTGTTAGAGAACTCACTGCTACAGCTGAGAAAAGAGGTGCAGGAGCTCCAGGAGGACAATCTCTGAGGAAAGAGCTCACCACAGTTAGAGAGCAGCTACAACTCAAGGACAAGACCCTTCACAGCCTCAGGGAGGAGCTACAAAGCCTCAACGCTAGCCAGCAGCAACAGCAGCCCACAGAAATACGACCAGTACATTCCGAGCCACAACACACCCGCACTGAGCAAAGACCCATCCACTCAGAACCAAGACCCGCCCATTACGTAACAGAACCTGCCCACTCCAAACCAAGATCCGCCCACTCTGAGCCAGCACCTGTAGACTCTGACTCACGGTCTGCCCCCTCCGAGCTACTTCACAGCCACTCCGAACCACAGCCCACCCAAGTCAAGATATGCCCCACCTACACTGACCCCCAGTCCACCCACTCTGAACAACAGAACACCCATTCAGAATCACAACCTGCCCATTCCACGACATCAATAACTCATTCCAGACCTGAGCCCACCAACTCAGAGCTTCGTACCTGCCCACTCCAAGTTATGCCCCACTCATTTTGACCCACAATCCATCCATGGTGACCCACGGTCCATCCAGTCAGAGCCACGACAAGCCCATTCAAAATCACAGCCCACCCACTCTAAGGTAGGGCCACATGAAGAAAAAAAGCCACAAACACACATACCTGAAGATTCGGATATTGTCATCCTAACTGATTCTAATGGAAAATTCTTAAATGAGGAACAACTTTTCCCTGGAACCAAAGTCACCAAAGTCTGGTGTCCCAGAACCAGTGATGCAATTCAGCTCCTCATTCATGCCATCTCAGGTGAGCCAAGCAATGTAATCATCCACACTGGCACAAACGACCTAAGGGCACAGCAGGAAAGAGTAGCAGAATGTGTAAGGAGAGTAGCACAGACTGCCACTCAGGCCTTCCCCTCCAAGATCACCATCTCCACCATCCTGCCCCAGAGAGATTTCCACCCTGCTACCATCCAGAAGATAAACACAGAAATCTCCCATGGATGTGCCTTTATGGCCAATGTACACCTGGCACACCATCCTAACCTCAGCATCCACAGCCTCCACGACCATGTCCACCTATCCAAAGACTTTGTGGGCACCTTTGCCAAAAACCTAAAAGATGTGAGCCCCAGCAGCCCCTTGAGAAACAGCAGACCACCCAGCCTACATGCAGCCAGACAACTCCATCCACCATCACCCAAAAAGATCAGCATGCACCAAATCATCCATCACTACCACCCCCTGCCTCCACACAGCCTTCCCACCCTCAGAGCAACCCCAGCTTGCCGGACCACGAGCCTGCACAGACACACCATACCTAGCCCAGCAACCCGCCCACCAACGACCAGCAAAATGCACCCACTACCAGTCCCCAGCCCCAGCAGGCAGCCACTGAAGCAGAGCTACGCCAACGCAGTGAAGAATCCAGCCCCCACCAGCACTACAGACCCGGGCGAGATCAAACAGCTGCTCAATCTCATATGCACCAAACTGCTGAGCTAAGTTCTGTGTTCACTACTCACAACATGAGACTGTAAATGCACATAGTTTGTTAATGACTGTATATATGTCACACACACCAATAGTCCCCCTCACTTACACAGGTTTATCTCCTTTTAAAATCTATTTTATTTGTACTTGCATTCATGTTAAAAATGAAACTCCTATCTATTTTTATGTGGAACATTCAGGGCATAAAATCATCTCTGTTTGGATACAAAAGTAAAAACCATGAATTTAAAAAAAAACACAAAAACCACTGACTGATTATCATCCTACAAGAATCCTGGTGTAAGTCAGACAGCATCACTCACTGTCCCACAAACTACAAAGAAATCATCATTCTCTCTGTTAAACACCCTCATATTACAAAAGGTAGAGATTCAGGTGGAATTATTATCTGGTACAAATCAGAGCTATCAAAATTCATAGTCCCACTGCAACTTG
>NW_023494910.1:115000-135000 GCF_904425465.1 Colossoma macropomum
GGCTGCTGAGCGGCGATTGGAGGACGAAATGAAGCGGATGTGGAAAGCGTCCGGATTCTGATTGGCTGTACCATAGAAACAAACTTGAACGTAGCTCTTTCTTCACAGTGCTGCTGTCAGAAATGTTCTCAGACTTGCTCATGCCACCCCCTAGTGGCTCAGCTCCTCACGCACCCATAAAACCCCTGAGTGATCTGAGTACAGCGTTAGTTTCCACCACCGGAAAACAAATCATACACTGTTACATTTTTACAGCTCTTTATGTTTACAGGCCACATTTAATCAATTATTAAACAATTCATTCAGACGAGTAATGAAGGTTTTTTTTTTTTAACTCCTAGATATTTAGGGGTCCAAGCACCTTTAGGTGCATAGAACCCTATTGCTTTTGCTAGGATTTTTCTTCTTTTTCTTTTTCTTCTTCTTTATCTTCTTCTTTTTCTGCCCTAAAATTGTTTGTGGAGAACAGGGGTATGTGTAGAATCCCCCCCACTACTCAGGCAACTGAAATGACCCCAGTTGGCCTGATGGTGGCGCTATAGAGTGACATTTTACGTTTTGGCTCATATCTCCTGAATCGTGAGGCCTACAGTCAAAATTCTTGCTTCTACATAATCCTTGCTTTATACTACATAAACACTCCGCTGCATGTATTTAGCTCCACCCCCATATTTTTTTCCATCATAATTGGCAAAATATGTGACATCTACATTTTTGTATGAGTCTGAGGTTTTTCAAGATATCAACACAATATTGGTCTTGAAATGTTCCAGGGAGTCTGGAGGTCAAGAATTATCAAAAAAATTGAATACTTATTAACAATATGGCTGCCACGTGCCAATTAAGCCCCTCTGGGTTTGGCTTAAGTCACATAATTGGCTACAGATCAAGATTGCTTTGGCCAATTCTCATCAAACTTATCATTCCTGTACCCCACATGATTCTGTGGAAGCCCACCATGTTTGATACCAATTACTCAATAGGGGGCACTATAACAACCAAAAATCTGTTTCTCAGCAACTGCTTGGTCAATTGAGCTGAAACTTTGCATGCTGTATCCATGGCCTAATATTTACATGATCTATTAAGGACAACTGAATCAATGGACAAATATGGCTGCCAATGGCCAATAAGATTTCAACAGGCATTTGGAGGGCTTAGTATTGGCCAATCATCACAAAAATTATATCATGTGTCCACATAGGCAATCTCTAATAGCCTATAAAGTTTGACCACAATTAGCCATGAGGTGGCGCTATAGAGCATAAACAAGAATAAGTCCTATACATTTTATCATAGATCAAAATAAATCAATTCATATCATTGCTTACACTGAGAATGACATTTGATCAAATAAAAGCCTTTAAAATTCTGTAACATTTTTCTCTGATTGATCAATGTTTGAAAATTGAGCTTTTCGAACTAGTCTGTGGATTTTAAGACAAATGTTTCAATGTTGGTCTTAAAACAATTTGTGGAGTCTGTAGGTAAATAATTATCAAAAAAACCTTTATTGCAAAGAACAACCATGAGACACCAATGAATCTGTTTGGTCTGGCCTTTTCTGACTTAGGGGGCTATAGATTCTTTAGTATTTATGTGATTGTGATAAATCTTGGTAAACATGTACATTACTATTTTCTGAAGAAATAGCAAAGTTTCATTTAAATTGATTGCCATAAGCCCCTACAATACTTAATCTAGTGCATAATTACTACAATGTCATTATATTCTTCTATAATTGAAATAAAGAAAAGATAATGGTTTCAAATTACACATCTCATTAACTTCTAAAACATTGCAATTATATGTATGTTCCAAAATTGCACAGGAAATGTGGAAATTTGACTTAAACCCAGGTTGGCCACATAATCAGTAACGGTAATATTTTCTCTGCCAAGCAGAGGGAGCATCAGCATTAAATGCAAATTATGACTTCAAACATACTTATGGTCGTAATCTTTGAAACATCTATCTTGTGGCAAAGAAGTTTCTGAATTTTATGTATTCCACCGAGCCAAGCAATTTTGCATAGTCTTTTAAAAAACTTGATTGTTTTTCTGTAAATCATCAGAGTTTGAAAATCAGAGATGTTTTCATACTGCTTGCTGAAATGTTTTTGCATTGTCTCAAACTTGGTCTCAAAACAACCATCCAAGTCTCAAGATCAATAATTATTTTAAAAATCTTGCCTTTTAAGCACAATTTTATTGCTAGTTATGGATCAATCAGAAACAAGGGACCACAAATCTGTCACCTATGCTCTGATTGTGACCAAAATTGATATATACTTTGACAATGATCAGCTGAGGAAACGTATGACATTTGGCTTGAATTGGCTGAAGTTGGCTCTTACAATGCTCAATGTACTGCCAACAATCTAAAATGTAATTATTCCTGTCTAAGATTAAAATAAAGACATGACAATTGTTTCAAATTATGCATCTTAATGAGAATTGTCACTTTGCAAATATGTGTAGGTTGTACTGTACAGGAAATCCTATAATGTGATTTCAGCAAATTTTGGTCAGAGCAACAAGTGTTGTATTTTTCCCTGGCCACCAGAGGGAGCTAAATCAGTAACTGCAAATGTCATTGTTGAAATATACATGGGAAGCTTTACTGTATGTGTTTAAGTGAAGAGCATTTCTGAATGTTATATTTTCCACTGAACAGTTTTGCAAATACAAGTCATAAAAAACTTTCAGTAATTGCACAGTTGAAATAAGATGGAGTATAGACAGTTTAAATCAAATTTCACTTGAAACAATCTAAATTATTAAAAATATTATGACTTTTAAGCACAGTGTGGCTGAAGATTTGAATAAGAGGCCACTACTTTATTCCTTGATGTCTTCCTGGTGCTTGGACCCCGCAGATTGCCGCTTGTGGCCAAATTAATTTTATTATGACTTCATTCCGGAGGCTAATTTTACTAGAAATTTATTATGTTTTGTTCATTTTATTACAAAATAAAATAATGTAAAAGTATGTTTTTTGATGCAACATGTGTGTGAAGCTGTTGAGTACAAGCATCATAATATATGCACATATATATATATATATATATATATATATATGCCTATATATATATGCCTATATATATGCCTCAATTTTGGACCGTCTTTATCATCATATACACACACACACACACACACACACACACACACATATATATATATATATATATATATATATGCCTATATATGCCTCAATTTTGGACCGTCTTTATCATCATAAAAGGGTTTGAATATGCAATAATATCATGCTTTGACTAGACTGAAAATCTCACTGTAAATATAAATGTATACAAAAGGAATAAAAAATGTTTTATGTTTCATGCCTGTTCCCCCCCTCCTCACCTGAGCGTCTCCCCTGATGACCCCCTCCTCTTCCACAGGTTGACGAGGCTGCTGGAGCGGCTGGCAGCCGACGACGCCTTTCCTCCGTCCCCCACGTGCATACGGACCACTGTGGACGTGGTGAAGGCGCTGCGAACGTTTCGCTCTGGTTTGGCAAGGATGATATAAACCTTCGGCACAAACATGCAGCCCAGAGCCACTGTGGCACTCAGACTCACTGAGAAGCACATGGTCACGATCTTGTAGTTGGAGCCGAAGTAGATTGGCACAAAGGCCAGCCAGATGATGCAGGTGGTGTACATGGTGAAGGCGATGTATTTTGCCTCGTTAAAGTTCGCCGGAACGTTCCGCGTTTTGAAGGCGTAGAAAGTGCAGCTCATTATTAGCAAACCGTTGTAACCCAGCGGTGCCACCACGCCTAGATTGGTGGTATTGCAGATCAGGTTGACCTCTCGGATGGATGGATAGTCAAAAATAACATCCGGCGGCTCCAGGGCGAAGAGTGCCACGATGATGCTGAGCTGCAGAAGAATGAGAATGAAGGCGATCGCCAACTGGGCACAGGCGCTCATGAATCTTGGCTTCTTGGTGCAGATTTTTTTCTTGCTGCCAGCCAGAATGCGAGCGATCCGATTGGTTTTGGTGACCAGGGCCGAGTAGCTCATGGCAGGCGAAAGGCCGACGCCCAAGCGCTGTAGGTAGCAGTGGACCACATGAGGTTTGGCGATGAGGCAGAAGGTGCACAGGTAGCCCAGGCAGATTCCAGCTAAAATGATGTAGCAGAGCTCGCGGCTGGATGACTTCACCACCGGAGTGTCGCGGTACACCACGAACACGGCGGTGACAAAGAAGGTGGCCATCAGACCCAGACAGGAGAAGACCACGGCCGCTATGGGCTCAGGGTCACCCCACCGCAGATACTGCACTGGGATTGGGTCACAACCTGAGAGGAACAACAACGAAGAAATGCTGGAATTAAACAGACCTGTCTTCAAAAAAGGGAGAAACTTTTGTTTATTGTGTTGTTTATTCGTTTTTTCTTTTGTGAGCCTGAGTACTGAATGAGTTTGTTTGTGTGTTTGATGGCGACTCACCTGTGAGGTCGTATGTAGGCCAGGAGCCAAGTTCGCACGCCCTGCAGGTGTATTCATCAAACACAAACTCATTCTCCTTACAGGGAGTACAAGTCCAGCAGCAGCTCACCTCACCTTTACGGATTACCTGCACAGAGAGAGAGACAACAGAGAGAGAGAGAGAGACAGCAGAGAGAGAGAGAGAGAGAGAGAGAGAGAAAACAGAGAGAGTGAGAACTCAGAGAGAAAACAGAGAGAGAGACCAGAGAGAGAGAGACCAGAGAGAGAGAGATAGATAGAGAGAGAGAGAGAGAACAGAGAGAGAGAGAGAGAACAGAGAGAGAGAGAGAGAGAGAGAGAGAAAACAGAGAGAGAGAGAGAGAAAACAGAGAGAGAGAGAGAACAGAGAGAGAACAGAGAGAGGGACAGAGAGAGAACACAGAGAGAGAAAGAGAACACAGAGAGAGAGAACACAGAGATTTTATTCAATGATCTCAGAAGAGAAAAGTAAAAACAGTCAGATGTGAAGTTTGAACTTTAAAGTTCCTGAAGAGAAAACAGATTAAAAATGAAAAAAAAACTATGTTCACTCTATTCATTCAGTGAAGACGATGAGTTTGAGTGCTCTGTGATAGATTAGTCTTCACTGAGCCCATTTAAAAACTGTAGATCTGATAAATTAACAATGGCAGACACTGTCCCAGTGCAGCTCTAAAGTCATAATCATGAAAACATGAAAATAAAAGATTCAGCTCAAAAGTTTCGATTCAGCTGTTGTGAGTGAGCTGGAGTTTTGCTGAATAAGATAAAATAAGATGAGATGAGATGAGATGAGATGATCCTTTATTAGTCCCACAATGGGGACATTCTCAGTACTACAGCACCAAAGGCTTGACTGTCTGTGTGTAAAAGAGCTGAAATTTGAGTTAAAGACTGAGAGGTGTAGTTATAGAGGAGTGTAGTTATCGATGGATGTAGTTACTGAGGAATGTACATATTAAGAGGTGTAGATATTGAGGGGTGTAGTTACTGATGAGTGTAGTTATTGATGGGTGTAGTTACTGAGGAGTGTAGATATTGAGCGGTGTAGTTATTGAGGAGTGTAGATACTGAGGGGTGTAGTTACTGATGGGTGTAGATATTAAGAGGTGTAGATACTGAGGGGTGTAGTTAACTGAGGGGTTTAGTTACTGATGGGTGTAGATATTGAGGGGTGTAGATATTAAGAGATGTAGATACTGAGGGGTGTAGTTAACTGAGGGGTGTAGTTACTGATTGGTGTAGATAATGAGGAGTGTAGATATTAAAAGATGTAGATACTGAGGGGTGTAGTTAATTGAGGGGTGTAGTTACTGAGGGGTGGAGTTACTGATGGGTGTAGATATTGAGGGGTGTAGATACTCAGGGGTGTAGTTAACTGAGGGGTGTAGTTACTGAGCGGTGGTAAATATTGAAGGGTGTAGTTATTGAGGGGTGTAGATACTGATTAGTGTAGATAATGAGGGGTGTAGATATTAAGAGATGTAGATACTGAGGGTTGTAGTTAACTGAGGGGTGTAGTTACCGATGGGTGTAGATATTGAGGGGTGTAGATATTAAGAGATGTAGACACTGAGGGGTGTCGTTAACTGAGGGGTGTAATTACTGAGCGGTGTAGTTACTGAGTGGGGGTTGTGATGGTTGTAGTGAACGATAGTTACTGACAGCTGTAATTATTCATGGCTGTAAATCATGCTGTGGTGAGAGAGTCTGACCTTGATCTGGCCTTTATCGCAGGGGTCACTGCAGACTGATTTGATGATGGCATCTTTGCTGGACCAGATTTCATCATCATCAATCTGCAGACCGCTGTTATCCCAGCTGCCCACGTTGGTGTAGTCGTAATAATCCTTCCCCATCTTCTTAAAGTTCATGATCACATAACTAAACACACACAAACACATCAGTAGTACAGTTTAATAATCACACAGCGAAGCTAATAGACCAACATTAATAATCATTAATAATCCATCTTTCTGCTTCCTCATTAGTATTCTTACAATAACATAGTTAAGCCCCGCCCACACACATTAAACATATACATACATAAGCTTGACTTCACTGTATCCATTCAAAAAATGAATCATCATGTGAATAAATGACACCACCTTCATTTACTTATCATAAACTAAAACATCACATCCGTTCTAGATAATCTGTTCGGTTACTGGTATTAAAGAAATGGATAGATGAAAACACAACTGGACAGATGGACGAATAAACAAATCAGCAAATAAAATATATTAACTAACAGAGTGATCTGCTCCTAGATCAGTTGTTGGATTGTCTGAATGATTGTTTGGATGATGGAGTAATTGACTAATTAACTGATTAATTATGGGATTAATGAATTGATTGATTGAGCGAACGAATGATGATTGAATAACAGTGTACTGATTGGTCAGTAAGCTGAACTTGAGTTCAGGCTGGTTGTGGGGTACTGTTGTTTGTAACATGATTGATATTTATTGACTGATTCACTCGTTATTCATTGATGGATTGATGGAGTGTTGACTGTATTGATCAGTAAGCGAACCTTCCTGGAGAGTCTCCGTTTTCGTCGAACTGGATGTTTTCTCCGGAGACGCCGGTGAAGTTGGTCTTCATGAGGAATTCGAGCAGTTTGGCTCCGTCGATCGGCCGCATAGCGTCGCACAGACCAACGGCACCGCGACACAGAACTCGCTGCATCTTATGGAGCCCAAACGCCATACTGTATATCGCATTGATCACAAAGCCCATCTTAGTGTCCTGAGCGTACTGCTGACGGAGGGAGTCCCGCTCTGCAGTACAGAGAGACAGACAGACAGACAGACAGAGAGAGAGAGAGAGAGACAGACAGAGAGACAGACAGAGAGAGAGACAGACAGAGAGAGACAGAGAGAGAGGGACAGAGAGAAAGAGAGAGAGACAGACAGAGAAAGAGACAGACAGACAGAGAGACAGACAGTGAGAGAGACAGACAGACAGACAGAGAGCAAGACAGAGAGAGACAGATAGAGATAGAGACAGACAGAGAGAGACAGATAGAGATAGAGACAGACAGAGAGACAGACAGACAGAGAGAGAGAGAAACAGACAGAGAGAGAGACAGACAGAGTGACAGACAGAGAGAAACAAATTTGAAAAAATAATACTGTTATACATTTCCATATTTCTTTTGTATTTCTTTTAACGTGAAGTTGAAAGATTTGGATTTATCACAAGTTTACTTTCAAATAAAAGACATTCAAGAAATTCTCATCACTACTGAAATAATGTAATTTGTAGACAGAGCCTTATTTTAGCCACACCCCTGCATTTTAGAGCAGGAAGCAAGACTGCATCCCCGTCCCTCATGGCCACATGGTGAGCTGTTAGATCCCATTGAAAGTCAGAGTGAAACATTAAGAACTGTCACTACTGAAACACGTTTATGTCGGGACTGATGCAGGTTTACCTCAGTATTACATCAGCTTTTCTTTAATTACACTTCTTAACCATTTGGGATCTGAGGATATTAAATTGTTGCACTTTTGCAAGTGGAACTTTTACCCGTTCTGACTTGATTCAAGACTTCAGCTGCTCAACAGTCCAGGGTTGTTGTTGTCTGATTCTCCTCCTCATGATGCGCCGTGCATTTTCTGTCAGAGACAGATCTGGACTGCATGCAGGTCAGTGAAGCACAAACTGTGTCTGTGTAGCCACACTGTTGTAGCATGTGAAGAATGAGGCCTGGCATCACATTGCTGAAATAACCGTGGACTTCTTGGGTAGAAGACGTCATCTTTATGGCAGCACGTGACTCTAAAGTCACAATATTTACCTCCACATCAATGGTGCCTTCACACATATGCTGGTCATCCATGCCTTGGGCACTGATGCCCCCCCAAATCATGACAGATGTTAACTTTTGTATTTTTTGCTGGGAAGTCTAGACGGTCTCTTTCGTCTTTGGCCCAAAGAACTCGACATCTGTTTATCCCAAGAACAAGCTGAAACATGGACTCATCTCACCACAGCACACATTTCCTGTCTTGGCTTGTGAAGTCTGAGCCTTTGGTTGATGGTCCTTTCATAGCCAGCCATGATCACCTGTTACCAATTCACCTGCTGATTGTGGAATGTTTTGAAATGGTGTAACTTGAATATTCTATAAACTTTTCACTCTTATTTTGCTCCTGTCCCAACTTCTTTTGAGGGTGTTGCAGGTATCAAATTCAAGTGTAATTATTTTTACAAAATACAATCAATTTAGTGCATTTTACAAAATGGTCCAACTTTTCTGAAAATGGGGTTAGTAATTTTAGTGAAAAATATGATGGTTTTATGTGTGAAAAGTTTGTGTAGTGTTATGAAATGTTTTGGTGGTGACAAAATGGAAAGTTCAATCATTAACAAAGTAAATATAATTAAGGTACAGGGTGACTCAGAGTTACAGGACTTTAGTCTAAGTCCAAGATCAGTTAAAATGGGTTTCAGCTCTGACTCTGAAGTTCAGCAGAATTTGTTGGAACAAAACCTCGTATCTCCAAAATGGTAACTTTACAGGATACTTTACTTTTAATGTAAGTCAATGGAACCAGACTTTTCTCAATTTTAGTCATTTTAGGCTGTTTATTTTGGACCTATCATCATGAAATTTACACACAATGTAAAGGGAAATAGATTCAAATTAAGTCAAAAACTGAAAAACGACAAAAATAGAGATATGAGGTTTTGTTTTCTGACAGCAGCGACTTATTTATTTATTTATTTATTTATTCATTCATTCATTCATTCATTTTGTTTATGGGACATGTGTGCGACCTTGTGTCCTGATAAGGTATGAAAAGATGTGTTTTTAAACTAAAACAGTGTATTGTCATCAATTCAAAGCACCGATTTTCTCTCTCCACCTAAATTGCCACTTAATCTAAAAGCTCTTGTTACCTCTAATGGATAAAAGAAGTACAGTGATCTCCAATAATAAGTCTCTCTCTCTCTCTATCTCTCTCTCTATCTGTATCTTTCTGTCTCTCTCTCTCTCTCTCTCTGTGTCTCTCTCTCTCTCTGTGTGTGTCTCTCTCTGTCTCTCTCTCTCTCTCTCTCTCTCTCTCTGTCTCTCTGCATTTTGTCATAAAGGAAGAGCAGCGACACGGCGGTTAGGGATGGAAATTGTGTCTCGTTTTTATTCTGTTCTCTTTCTTATTGAAATGAAGTTATTTGAAGTCTCTCAGCTTTGAAGCGACACGTGAACCATGTGAGCTTTGAGTATGAATGTATGAATAGAGGAGAATCAGAGAGGAAGAAGAAAGAGAAAAGAATATCATATACAGAGAGAGAGAGGGGGGGGAGAGAGAGAGAGAAAGACAAAATGACAGACTCTGTGTCATTTACAGAGAAGAAAGAAAGATGAATAGAAATAAAATAGCATAATCAGGACTCAGGCTTAGCTAGAGAGAGGGAAAGAGAGAGAGAGAGAGAGAGAGAGAGAGAGAGAGAGACTTGACTTTCAAGCACCTTTATTTAACATACCATAACAAAAACATAACACAAAAAACCTTTGTTATCCAGATTAAACCATTAACAAAACATGAGTCTTCCAAACACACCACAAACTGTCTCCTTCACAAAGTTACTAAAAACCCACCCTGATTGTCAGGTTCACAGACGAAACCCCCCACCCCCCCACACAGCAACGAATGTGTCTACATCATCAGTTAGGGTATAGTAGGCATATTCCAACAGGAGTCGCCTTGACACCAAACCCCTCACCATTAAAACAGGATCAGTTCCCCCGCGCCCTTTGATCCTGTTCTTCCTGCTACACCAAATAGCCAGTTTCGCTGCTCCATACAAAAAGTTTAGAAGTATGACCTTGTCCCTCCTCGAGACAGAATACTTTGGTCCGTAGATAAATAAGCTCCGGTCAAAGACACCCAAACTCGCTAAACCCCAGTTTCTAACTAAATTTAAAATCTGGTGTAGGCGAGAACGCTGTATGAAAATATGAAACAATGTTTCAGAAACCCCACAAAAAGGACACCCATCCCCAGCTAAAGGATCAAGTCGTGCCACGTGCCTGTTTGTGGCTAATATCCCATGTACAATCCTCCACTGGAGGTCTCCCACTCTCTTTTCAATGGGCCTTTTGTACAGAGACCGCCAGCTACCTTTAGGTGACAAGTCTGCCCCCACAACCTCAGTCCATTTGGTTTCCCGCGGATCCATGAAAGACCGAAAATTCAAGACTTTAATGCAGGCAAAATATAGTGACTGTTTGTTTAGTCCGCTAAAGTTCCCAAGAACTGGGGTCCCTAGTGAAAGGAGCTTCCCTTGACCATCCTGCCAGTCCTCCCGTTCCACTCTGACCACCAGCTCTGGAAAATCCACCATTTCACTCCGGCAGTCCTCCACAGGTGCTGTATCCAGATATTCTAGAACTGAGACAGACAGGTCAGACCTCAATTGGTCTAGTCCCTGTGAAACCGTGCACACTGACCTGAGACCAACCATTTCTGCCAACAGTTCCACTGTAATCCACGCTGTACCCCTCCTCACATGGCAAAGTTTACTGATGCCAGCTTCCAAGAAGCTGACCCTCAGTGCACCAGAGATCTGGGACAGTGTCGGAAATACAGAGTTAAAGAACAAAGGTTCCTTGAATATCCACTTGGATGGAACTGTGCAGCTCTCCCTTGAAAAAGAAAAAAGCTGCCAGGCCTCCACAGCTGCTGAGTAAAAAGGAGTCAAACCTCCTATGTCCACTGTTCCCAGTGAAAGGGAGAACAGGTGTCTGTCCAGGCCCATGTGACCAGCAACCCGCAGAAGGGCACATCCATCCAAGCATGACATTGGTGATACAGCAGCCTCACTGCCTGTAAGCGTAAGACAGCGACTCTGAAGCGGATATCCATCAGCCCTTGTCCACCCTCCTGCAAAGGAAGATACAACACTGCAGCTTTCAACCAGTGCTGACCACCCCAGAAAAAGTCCACCAGCGCCCTCTGAATGGCATTAATCAGTTCTCCAGGTATGAACAGTCTAGCAAAGTCTAAAATATCCCTAATAAGAAATAAGTTATCATTAATGGACCTCTGTGGTACACAGTATGATTGGTCTACATGTACAATTGAGTCCAAGACTTTTTTAAGTCTGTTGGTGACACAGCATGACAGGATCTTATAGTTAGTGCAAAGGAGCGACACAGGCCGCCAGTTCTTAAGCAGGCAGAGGTCTCCCTTCTTCGGCAGAAGAGAGAGGACAGCATGCTGGCAGCTCTGCGGAAGCAATTTGGCATCAAAGCTAGCCTGCAGAACGCTAAGAAGATCTTTCCCAATGACCCCCGGAAGGCTTTGTAAAAGTCCACAGGTAGACCGTCAATTCCTGGTGCTCGTCCAGAGGTGAGCTGATGCACAGCTTCTGTCACCTCTTCAAAAGTCAATGCAGTGTCCAGCGCTTGACTCTGCTCTTGATCCAACTCGGGAAGATCTGTAAGCAGCACTTCTGAACAACACTGGTCCATACCTCCAGCTGTGAACAAGTCAGAGCAGAAACGTTCAGCCAGCCTCCACATCTCAATGGGGTCTGAGGTGACGGAACCATCGTCCTTTCGCAAAGATGCCAAAAACTGACAATCAACAGAGGATCTTTCCAAATTTAAAAAGAAAGTGGTGGGAGCATCCATATCATTAAGAGACACAAACTGTGATCTAAACAGAGCCCCCTTCGCTTTTTCATTTAAAATAGTACCTAATTCCTGACGCTTTGTAGTTAAAACTGTAACTGTATCAACAGTACATAGACGATGATCAGAAAAAGAAGTTGGAAAAATATTAGATTGACTGACCATATGTCTCACATTTTGGGAGGAGTCTGTCCAGTCGTGCTGCAAAAACCCTTTCAGCAGAAACCTTTACCCAAGTGTACTGTTTGACCACAGGATATTTTTCCCGCCATACATCTGTCAAAGTAAATGTAGACACAACAGTAGCTAAGGCAGATGCAGACTGGTGGTGTGGTTCTTCCCCATTTCTGTCTTTAGTAAAATCTAATGTGCAGTTCCGGTCCCCCCTATAACAGTGATGTCCCCAGAAGAGAGAGAGTGCAGTATATTCTTCAGTCTGGTAAAAAAAACTCTATTTCACTCTTAGCTAAAACTGTAACTTTTAAAGACTGTGAGAAAAGTATGGCCACTCCTTCACTGACATTAGAGCCATGACTGAGAAAATAATCTCCCCTCCACCACAAACCCCAATCAGCTGCTCCATCCTCACTATATATGTTTAACTGCTTTAGGCTAAAGAATTCAGAAAACACAGACTGTTTACCCCTATCCCTCAACCCATTAACGTTCGGAGAGCCCACCCTCAGAAGCCCCATCAACGCAGGAAATACAAGGAGAGAACAGAGAAGAGAACGAGAAAAGCAGACAGGAGAGGCCCTTTCCCCACATGCACTGTATTCATACATTCATATGGTCAGAACCAGCTCTAGTACCAGACTTTGCTTTTCGGACCACAGTTACATGTTTTTTCAGACGAAAACACTTTTGCCGTGAAAGAACATCATAGCCAACACTCTTCTGCACCTTCGACACTGAACACACAAATTTGTCCAAATCAGGGAAAAAATCACTGACGTCTACAGGTCTGCCTTTAGTCTCATCCAGGAACGAGTTGATCTGATCTACCGTGTACAGCGTTTCACTGCTGAACTGACACAACCGACTCAGACTGAGACTCACTCACAAACATAGACCCTGCAGTGTTACACCCCTCACCACTCAGCCCAACCACCTCACCACTGTCCACTACAGCACAACCCTCACCACTGACCCCAACACCAGCAACACATTCACCTTGACTAGCCTGCTGCTGATCCCCCACTCTCCTGAACATTCTCCACACCCAAACGCTCACTCACCTCCTCTCCACGGTTCACCTCCCGAGCAAAGGACGTGCCTTCACCGGGGCCTTGTGTCACATCCACCTCAGCGGTCTCCCTGCGCTCGGTCGCAGTGGAAACCCGGTTCTCCTGAGCTTCTCTCTGATTTTTATGTGGGCACACAAACTGCTTATGGCCGATATCACCGCATTCAAAACATCTCAAGCTATCTGTACTAGCATACACCATGAACGAGCTCTCTCCGTGAGCGACGCAGAAAGAGGCCTCCAGCATTTTATCAGGGCTGTTCAGAACACTTGCCGCCTGAAAGACAGGTCATGTTTGAGCGGCGCGGCCTTACAGCTGAGCGGGATCAGCGATATCGCACTGGCGAATTTTCCAAAGCGGCTCAGCTCCTTTGCGAATAGTTCGTTTGAAATAAACGGCGGGACGTTGGAGATGGTGACCTTTGTGGCCGGCGACACCGGCACAAAGGTATCCATAACCCAAATACCACTCTCGACTAGCTGATTGACCAAACGCTCGTCTTTTAAAAAGATGACAACAGCTTTGTTCATTTGCGAGGCAGAGTGAATTTGGTCATTTCCAACTTTGTTGCCCACCGCTAAAAGCACGTCCTCAACTGTAGCTTCAGCAGCTGGGACACATCTAAAGCCATTAGAGAGGAGAGAGAAGGCACCATGGCCCTCACCACTCACAGCGGCTACACACACCACAGTAAACACCAACAATCAGAAAATTAAGTCAAAGAAAGATACAAGAAAAAAAAGGAGAAAAAGTGAAAACTCTCCAACACACCACAGCTCCCTCACACACACAGCACTCTCACACCGCCCAATTCCCAGCATGCACAGAGAGAGAGAGAGAAAGAAGGAGAGAGAGACAGATAGAGAGACAAAGAGAGAGAGAGAGAGAGAGAGAGACAGAGAGACAAAGAGACAGAGAAAGAGAGAGAGAGAGAGAGAGAGAGAGAGGGAGAGAGAGACTCTGGGTTACAGTAATGAGATTGGGTTACTGTAATGAGTTCGGGTTGATTGTGGGTTACAGTAATGAGTTTGTGTGACAGTAATGAGTTTGGGTCGATTGTGGGTTACAGTGATGAGTCTGGGTTACTGTAATGAGTTTGGGCTTCTTGTGGGTTACAGTAATGAGTTTGGGTTATTGTAAAGAGTTTGGGTTACAGTAATGAGTTTGGGTTACAGTAACGAGTTGATTACAGTAATCAGTTTGGGTCAATTGTGGGTTACAGTAATACGTTTGGGTTACACTAATGAGTATGGGTCGACTCTGGGTTACATTAATGAGTTTGGTAAACAGTAATAAGTTTGGTTTACTGTACTGAGTTTGGGTGGATTGTGGGTTACTACAATGAGTTTGGGTCGACTCTGGTTCACTGTAATGAGCTTGGGTTACAGTGATGAGTTTGGGTCAATTGTGTGTTACAGTAATGAGTTTGGGTTACAGTGATGAGTTTGGGTCAATTGTGGGTTACAGTAATGAGTTTGGGTCACGAAAATAAGTTTGGTTTGACTCTGGGTTACAGTAATGAGTTTGGGTTACTGTAATGGGTTTGGGTCGATTGTGGGTTATAGTAATGAATTTGGGTTACAGTAATGAGTTTGGGTTGAATGTGCATTACAGTCATGAGTTTGGGTTACAATAACAAGTTTGAGTAACAGTAATGAGTTTGGATCGACTCTGGGTTACAGTAATGTGTTTGGGTTGACACAGTTACCGTCATGAGCTTGAGTTACAGTAATGAGTTTGGGTTGATTTTGGGTTACAGTAATGAGTTTTGGTTACAGTAACGCGTTTGGGTTGAGTGTGGGTTACAGTAATGAGTTTGGGTTACAGAAAAGAATTTTGGCACAACTCTGGGTTATAGTAAAGAGTTTGAGTTACAGTAATGAGTTTGGTTTACAGTAATGAGTTTGGCTCAACTCTGGGTTACAGTAATGAGTTTGGGTTATTGTAATGAGTTTTGGGCTGATTGTGGGTTACTCTAATGTGTTTGGGTTACTGTAATGAGTTTGGTTATGGTACTGATTTTGGGCTGATTGTGGGTTACTGTAATGTGTTTGGATTACTGTAATGAGTTTGGGTTACAGTATTGAGTTTGGGCTGATTGTGACTGTAATACGTTTGGGTTGATTGTGGGTTACAGTTATGAGTTTGGTTTACTGTAATGAGTTTGGGTGGATTTTGGGTTACTATAATGAGTTTGGGTTACAGTAATGAGTTTGGTTTATTGTAAGGGGTTTAGGCTGATTGTGGGTTACTGTCATGAGTTTGGGTTACTGTAATGAGTTTTGGTTACTGTAATGAGTTTGGGCTGATTGTGGGTTACATTAGTGAATTTGGGTTACACTAATGAGTTTGGGTTACAGTAATGAGTTTGGGTCGACTCAGAGCTACAGTCATGTGTTTGGTTAACAGTAATGAGTTTTGGTCGATTGTGGGTTATGGAAATGACTTTGGGTTACAGTAATGAGTTTGGCTTGACTCTTACAGTAAGGTGTTTGGGTTGACACTGAGTTACATTCATGAGTTTCGTTTAATTGTGGGTTACAGTAATGAGTTACCATTACAGTAATGAGTTTGGGCTGATTCTGAGTTACTGTAATGAGTTTGGGTTACAGTAACGTGTTTGGGTTGAGTGTGGGTTACAGTAATGTGTTTGGGTTACCGGAGTCAGTTTGGGCAGATCGTGAGTTAAAGTAATGTGTTTGGGTTACAGTAATGAGTTTTTGCGTGACTCTGGGTTACAATAATGAGTTTGGTTTACAGTAATGAGTTTGGCATGACTCTGAGTTACAGTAATGAGTTTGGGTCGATTGTGGGGTACATTAATGAGTACAGGTTACAGTAATTACTTTGGGTCGACTCTGGGTTATAATAATGAGTTTTGGTCGATTGTGGGTTAGAGTAATGAGTTTGGGTTACAGCAACAAGTTTAGGTTACAGTAATGAGTATGGTTTACAGTCATGGGTTTAGGTTGACTCTGGGTTACAGAAATAACTTTGTGTTACCGTGATGAGTTTGGATTGATTGTGGGTTACAGTAAAGAGTTTTGGCTCGACTCTGGGTTACAGTAATAAGTTTGGTTAAAGTAATGAGTTTGGGTTGACTTTGGATTACAGTAATCAGTTTTGTTTACCGTAATGAGTTTGGATTGATTGTGGGTTACAGTAATGAGTTTCAGTTACAGTAATGAGTTTGCACTGATTGTGGGTTACTGTAATGACTGTGGGTTACTGTAATCAGTTTGCGTTGATTGTGGGTTACAGTAAAGAGTTTTGGCTCGACTCTGGGTTACAGTCATGAGTTTGAATTACGGTAATGAGTGTGGCTTATGGTAATGAGTTTGGCTTGACTCTGGGTTACAGTAATGAGTTTGGGTCGACTCTGGGTTACAGTAATACGTTTGGATTACAGTAATGCTTTTGTGTTGACTCTGGGTTACAGTAATGAGTTTCGCTTATCAGAAGTGTTTCTGATCCAATGCAGTGATTTCCACTACAGAGTCATGTCTGTTTTTAATGCAGTGCTGCCTCAGGGCCCCAAAATACTGGTTTTTGGCCTTGTCCCTTACATACAGAGATTTCTCCAGATTCTCTGAATCTTTTGATGATATTATGTACCACAGATGCAAAAGTTCTTTGCTATTTTATGTTGAGAAACGTTATCATTGAATTGTTGCACTATTTGATCGTTCAGTCTTTCACAGAAAGGTGACCCCCCTCCTCATCTTTACTTTAAAAAAAACAGAAAATGCTGTTTTTATACCTAATCATGTTATTGACCTGTTGCCAATTAACGACCAGGTGTTTTTTTTTTGGCATCGCACAACTTTATCAGCCTTTTGTTGCCCCTGTCCATCTTTTTTGGAACTTATTGTTGGCATCAAATTCAAAATGGGCAAATATTTTATGAAAAACGAAAAAAAATTCTCAGTTTCAATATTTGATATGTTGTCTTTGTGCTTTTTTTTAAATTAAATATAGGGTTTAAATGATCCCAACTTTTTTGGAAATGGGGTTGTACTTTACAGGAACATTTTTCGTTCATTCAGGTACAAACAGCATCTCTGCACCTTAAGTATGTCTTTTTCTCATAGAGAAATGAACACATTCGTCCATTTTCATGAACCAACACTTTAAAGCAGTAAACAGTCTGGAGGTGGGCCGAGTGTGTGGAGTTAATACAGCTGCAAAAAGATGGACACTGTGTGTGTGAGGGTACTCACTGCCACAGGTGCGGTTGTATTTGGGGTTCTCCTGAGGGTGACCCTTAAGTCTGCAGTGGAACCGGTGCTGCCAGAACTCAGGGAACCAGGGGTTCCGCAGGTTATTATCCGGACGCAGTTTCAGGTAGTAATCGTCGAACCACTTCACGTCTGCAGACTGGAGCTTTATGGTGATCCCGCCTGCTGCCTCACGCACATACCCGTCCGTCACGTCGTAACGATCCGCCCACCCATCGCTGAGGTTGGAGGAGAGGAGAGAGGGGCAGAGAGAAGGATTAGGGGTCAGCTGAGCATCATTTTACAGGAGTTGAAAACATTCTTTTTAAAAACGTAAACACGGTTTTCCGGTTTTGGTCATGATGTAATGAAAAACACGTTGAGCTTTTAAATGGTTTAACTGGCAGAATATTGAGAAGCTCATTACCACATTTATTTTTACATCACAAACCTCATCAGATCACATGTTTACACTGAAAATCAGATGATTCCCATCACATGTTCACAGCAGAATCGGTGAGTTATCAGTATGTTTATGTCAGAGATAATTACACTTAGCTATTTACAGTGGGAATTGACTGATTCCAATCACACATTTACAGTGAAAACTGATTCCGATCACATGTTTACAGTGGAAATTGACTGATTTAGATCATGTTTACGGTGAAAACTGACTTTGATCATGTTTACATTGAAAACTGACTGATTTCGATCATGTTTACTGTGAAAACTGACTGATTATAAATACATATTTACAGTGGAAACTGATTCCAATCACATGTTTACAGTGAAAACTGACTGATTTCGATCATGTTTACTGTGAAAACTGACTGATTACAAATACATATTTACAGTGGAAACTGATTCCAATCACATGGTTACAGTGAAAACTGACTGATTTCAATCGCATGTTTACAATGAAAACTGACTGATTACAAATACATATTTACAGTGGAAACTGATTCCAATCACACGATGACAGGGAAAAAAACTGACTGATTCTGACCACATGTTTACAGTGAAAACTGACTGATTACAAATACATCTTTACAGTGGAAACTGATTCCAATCACATGATTACAGTAAAAAATGACTGATTACAAATACATATTTACAGTGGAAACTGATTCCAATAACATTTACAGTGAAAACTGACTGACTTTCGATCACATTTACAGTGAAAACTGACTTATTCCAATCATATGTTTACAATGAAAACTGACTGATTACAAGTACATATTTACAGTGGAAACTGATTCCAATCACGTTTACAGTGAAAACTGTCTGATAACAAATACATATTTACAGTGGAAACTGATTCCAATCACATGTTTACAATGAAAACTAACTGATTTCGATCATGTTTACAGTCAAACTGACTGATTCCATTTACATGATTACAGTGAAAATTCACTGATTCTAATCACATATATACAGTGAAAACTGACTGATTCTAATCACGTGATTACAGTGAAAGCTGACAGATTTTGATCATGTTAACAGTGAAAACTGACTGATTCTAATCACATATTACAGTGAAAACTGACAGATTTCGATTGTGTTTACAATGAAAACTGACTGATTGTAATCACATGTTTACAGTGAAAACTGACTGATTTTGATCAAGTTTACAGTGAAAACGGATTGATTCCAATCGTATTTGCAGTGAGAACTGATTCCAAAAAATGTGATTCCATTCACATGATTACAGTGAAAATTGACTGATTCTAATAACATGATTAAAGTGAAAGCTGACAGATTTGGACCATGTTTACAGTGAAAACTGACAGATTTTGATCATGTTTACAGTGAAAACTGTTACCGTGAAAAGCAGCAAGAAACACTGAAACATGGCAGTGTGTGTGTCTGTGTGTTTGTTTGTGGAGGGATTCCATCACTGAGAGATTCAAGGTCAAACTCACACACACACTCACAAACACACCCACACACACACACACACACACACACACACACACACACACACACACTGAAGCAGAGGGACGTGTGGTGAACAGCATTTCTGCTCTGGATAATTAAATGCTGTATTGTTACTGTGTCGTCGTCTATGCAGTAACCATGACAACCAGAAACACAATCCTTACTGAAATAGTCTCCTCTGAAGAGTCGAAAATGTGTGCGTGTGAATGTGTGTGGGTGAGTGTTTGTGTGTGTGTGTGTGTGTGTGTGTGTGTGAGTGTGTGTGTATATGTGTGTGTGTGTGATTTATCAGTTCTGATTGATCTGATTGACCCGATAAAGTGATTAATCGATTAATTGATTAAATGATGTAATGTGGTGCTGACGGCAGATAAAGTGATTAATTGATTAAATGATGTAATGCAGTGCTGACGGCTGACAAAGTGATTAACTGATTAAATGATGTAATGCGGTGCTGACGGCTGATAAAGTGATTA
>NW_023494910.1:140000-175000 GCF_904425465.1 Colossoma macropomum
GCCAAATACGTAACAACATGCAACCACCTGAGAGACAATGGATAACAACCCCCCCATACCCCCACCCTCCTGACACCCATCCCACATACCCCTACTCTACTTACCCATACCCTCCATACCCCCATTCCACTGACCCCCACCCTCCACACCCCCACTCCACTGACCCCCACCCTCCATACCCCCACTCCACTTACCCCCACTCTCCATACCCCCACCCTCCCACCCCCACCCTCCACACCCCCACTCCACTGACCCCCAACATTGCAAATGTCATTAGTTTTCCATTTTTTTTATGATTATAATTATAAACAGTAATAATAATAATACTCTAATATTGTAATTATATTAATTAATATAGTTATTATTTATGTTGGTTCTTTTTATCTTATTCTGTTTTCATTAATGTTTTTGTTGTTCACTTCTACTGTTGTGATGCTTTAGCAATACCGTGCCTCACAGTCATGCTAATAAAGCTATTCTGAACTGAACTGAGAGAGAGACAGAGAGAGAGAGAGTTAGAGAGAGAGAGAGAGATCGAGACAGAGAGAGAGTTAGAGAGAAAGGAAGAGAGAGATACAGAGAGAGAGAGATACAGAGAGAGAGAGACAGAGAGAGCTACAGAGAGAGAGAGAGTGAGAGAGAGAGACAGAGAGAGAGAGAGAGAGAGAGAGAGAGATTCAGGCTCCAGGTGAAGCTTCAGATGAGCTCCTGAATTTTCTACTATTTTCTTATTTTAAAATGAGATCGAACTTAAAAAAACAAAAACAAAAACAATATAAAGTCACTTCTTACTAGTAAACACAATTTGATTCAGAAAGTTATTAGATTTGGCAAGGAAACTTTAACAAACATTAAAATAGTGTAGCATAACAGCTTTACCAGGCAAACTCAGGAGAGAAGAAGAGGAAAAGAAGAGGACAAAAGCCAGAACAGAGGAGAGGACTAAGAAAGGGAGAATAGGAGAAAGAACACTTAAACTTCTTGGAATAAACATAAAGAAGACAACTACAGGGACGGATCAGGAAAACAGAGAAAGGAAAATAGGAAAGGAAAACAGGGATCTAAGAGGCTCACAGAGAGAGGACTGGATTCACTAAACAGCAGACAGATCTGATCAACTCTATATTTGGAGTAAGGATGCCTGTTATAGCTGAATACTGTGGATTAATAATGAACACAGCTATATTCTCTACAGTCCTGAAAGAGGTTCATCAGAAATTACAGCTAATATCATCAGTCTGCTAGAAAACACTGCTAAGGATTTTAGCTGTTAGTGCTAAGAAGATGACAGTTAGCTGAGCCCCCTCCCCCAAGTGATCAGTTACACACATCATCTAAACCGCTTATCCTTCTGGGTCACGATGGGGTGCTGGAGCCTATCCCAG
The DNA here is from genome assembly GCF_904425465.1 of Colossoma macropomum. Classification (NCBI taxonomy): domain Eukaryota; kingdom Metazoa; phylum Chordata; class Actinopteri; order Characiformes; family Serrasalmidae; genus Colossoma; species Colossoma macropomum. The sequence continues at coordinate 141,386 of NW_023494910.1, forward strand.
CTGTCATTGGGCGGATACACCCTGGACAAGTCGCCAGTTCATCACAGGGCAGACAGACAGACAGATAGACACACACATTCACACCTAGAGGCAATTTAGCATGTCCAATTAGCCTGACTGCATGTCTTTGGACTGTGGGAGGAACCGGAGTACCCGGAGGAAACCCACGCAGACACAAGGAGAACATGCAAACTCGACACAGAAAGGACCCTGGTTGCCCGGCCAGGAAATGAACCAAGGCCTTTCTTGCTGTGAGGCGACAGCGCTACCCACTGCACCATGTGGCATTCAGTCATCTGTAAAAAAATACAGAACTATAACGAAGCGTGGAATCTGCAAAGGTCGACAGATTTTGAAGACTGTGAAAAAATCCCAGAAAGTAGATTCCTAACAGTCAACATGTATCAGAATGGGACAGTCTTGGTGCAAGGAAGCGAAGCTGCACTGAGACAGTTTGAGGAAGCCTTCCCATCTCTCAAAGAGCAGCGTGAAAGAGAGAGAACAGCCGTCACTCCTCAAACACGCAGTAAAGATGGAGAAAAAGAGCCCCCCTACAGCCACACCGTTACTGCAGAAGACACAGTCCCCATCAGCCTCTTCCCCAAGTCCACTCCTCCACACCACCATAGCACAGCTCAGAGACAGATTCTCCCTGCTGGAGGTAGAGCTAGTAGGACTGAAGGAGCAGATACAGACCCACATGTCCACCAGCACCCACATCAAACCCCTCAGAGACCAGCTCAGCCAAACCAAACACCAGCTGAAGGTGACAGTGCAAGAGCTGAAGAGAAACATAGATAGCATGCTTGAGGACAGGGACTCACTAAGAAGAGAACTAGCAGAGTGCAAGGAAAATGCTCATAGAGATCTTCAAAGCACAGCTACAGCCTCAGACTGCCCTCCAGAACACTGCACACACTGAGCATGCCCAACCTTCTCCAAGCCCAACAGAGCCCGCTCCTAGCAACACTAAACCACCCAACACCCAGATGACGCCCCCCACACAAAGAGACCACCCTGCAACAGTCTAAGTCATACTCACAACCCCCCACAAACAGGAAAGGAAACAACAAACAGACAAACTCTCACCACTCAAACCCAAGACTCACAGACCAGCAGGACAGGTGCACTGCAGAGAGACACTGATGTTGCAATCCTCGCTGATTCAAATGGAAGATTCCTACAAGAAAGAAGCTCCTCCCAAACCAGAACACTCTGAAGATACGGTGCCCAAGAACGAACGATGTCCATCAAATCCTCTCTGACAACATCCTTGACAAGCCTGCCTGCATCATCATCCACACAGGCACAAATGACCTTAGAGCAGAGCAGGAGAGAGCTGGAGGACTGGTCTGCAGAGTAGCACAGAGGGCCGCAGAGGCTTTTCCCAGTGCCAAAATCATAGTCTCCACCATCCTGCCCCGAAAGGACTTCCATCCCGCCACCATTCAGAGAGTTAATGCAGATATTTCCAGAGGATGTGCCCTCATTCCCAATGTGCACCTGGCTCACCACTTCAGCATAACCCCTTATCACCTCTATGACCATGTGCACTTAAACAGGCACACACCCACTAGAAGCCCACTGGCACACAAACTCCCCCAAAGACCCCAGCCAGGACAGCAACTATGCCAGCACAGCCTGCCTCAACCAGTTCAGCGCACCCCATCAGTCAGACCTGCACAACACCCCTTACAACCCAGAGCAGCACTTCATCACCCAGCAAGGTCACCAGCACATGAGAACCAGCCAGACAGCAGAGGTACCAACACCCGACTACTAGGAACTCAGGAACACAGCCCACAGCAGCACCGCAGCTATACTGATGCTCTCAGAGGAGCACTTGCTACTCAAGACATGGGTGAGATCAAGCAATTATTGCAGTACCTCTGCACCAGACTCATATAAGAACTGCACAGGAGCTCCAGGAGGACAAAAAAAAATAAATAAAAATGACAAGATGTTCATTGTACATAATGCATTACTGTTTAAGATTAAGACTGACAAATGATTTATCAGAAAAGTTATTTAGATTAATAGGATATTAATTGTTTTTTACAGTTCATCTAATTTTAAATAGAAAATGAAATTAAAAATAGCATCACTTTCAGTTAGTTTGTGAGGAGACATGGTGCAAGGCTGACACTGTCACTCACTGCCCCAAAGAATACAGAGAAATTATAGTACCCTCCCAAAAGCTGAGTACAGTACACCAAGGCAAATACCTCATTTGGCTTAAAATAAAAAACAAAAACGTACTGTCTTCAAACAAGGACCTGTTCCTCTGTGCTGTATACATCCCCCCTCAGAATCCCCCTACTACTCCGAACACGTTTTCTGAGTTGGAGAGAGAGGCGTGCCATTTCCTGGCCCAGGGAAATGTGCTGATCTGCGGCGATCTGAACGCCAGAACAGGGACACAACCTGACTTCATACACGCACGAGATCAATTTACTACAAAGAAAATGTCCTTTATTAACAACAATTCTCTTTATCCCCCCAGAAACAATAACGACAACGTAACAAACAGGAATGGAAAAGAACTTCTGCAGCTCTGTCAGAGTCTGGGTCTGTACATCGTCAATGGTAGGACACGAGGGGACTCTTTGGGAAGATACACGTTTTGCTCACCTCTTGCGAACAGCACAGTAGATTATATGATAACAGATTTAGATCCTTTCACTCTCAGTGTGTTCACTGTTAAACCTCTAATCCCTCTGTCTGACCACAGCCAAATTACTGTGTTTATTAAAAGGACAGAGACTAAAGGCACTGCACACATTCAGCCCAATAAGCTGTACAGCATCAGGAGGCCATACAGATGGGCCCAAAACAGCACAGAAGAGTTCCAGAAAGCAATCAGAGACCCCAAAATTCAAACACTTTTAGACAGCTTTCTGGACACCACATACACTCACAGTAATGAAGGAGTCAATCTGGCTGTAAAGAACCTAAACACAATCTTTGAAAAAACAGCAAAAAAAGGCAAAACTGAAAATTAAGGAATTGTCAAATCAAAAGATCCAAACAACACTAACATACGCCTTCTTTACTGTGAAACTTTAAAGCAATATAAACGTCCACTCAGAACCAAAAAGGCTCAGTACACTCACAAACAGCTGACACTAATCGAGGAGTCAATCAGAACAAACCCGTTCTGGGAGAACTGGAACAAGCTTAAAAATGAGACCATGAAGAATTGGCAATACAAAACGGTGATATTTGGACAGATCATTTCAAAACGCTCTTCAGGAAAGTAGACTCAAATACAAATCCTCAGCAAAACCATATAAAAAAGCTTGAAGAACTAGAATTGGCTATAAAGGATAATCAGAACCCTTTAGACTCCTCAATTACTGAGCAGGAACTGAAGGAGAACATTAACAAACTAAGACCAAAGAAAGCCTGTGGGCCTGATGGAACTGAATGACATGATAAAAAAAACTCAACTTCTAAATTTCAACTGGCTATTCTAAAATTATTTAATCTGGTTCTGAGTGTAGGTTACTTCCCTGAAATCTGGAATCATGGACTAATAACCCCAATCTTTAAAAGTGGAGATAAATTTGACCCTAATAATTACCGAGGCATCTGTGTGAACAATAATCTGGGGAAGTTACTGTGCAGCATTTTAAATTCTAGATTTCTAAACTTCCTTATGGAGCACAGTGTCTTGAGTAGAAGTCAAACTGGATTTTTACCAAATTACTGCACCACCGATCATATTTACACCCTACACACCCTAATTGATAAATACATCGTCCAAAATAAAACCAAAATTTTTGCATGTTTTATTGATTTCAAAAAGGCTTTTGATTCTATGTGGCACCAACGATTATTCTATTAACCTATTGAAAGTGGTGTAGGGGGTAAAACATATGATCTAATTAAATGCAGCATAAAAATGGAAAATAAACAAACAAATTCCATCTCCCAGGAGCGCAGAGTGAGACAGGGCTGCTGTTTAAGCCCAACACTATTAAATATTTACATTAATGAACTGACAAAGATATTAGAGGAGTCCACATCTCCCTTTCTCGCTCTGCACGACTCTGAGATTAAATTCCTGTTCTATGCAGATGACCTGGTTCTGCTGTCCCCCACAGAGCAGGGCCTACAGCAGAACCTGGACCTGCAAGAGCAGTACTGCCACACCTGGGCCCTGGCAGTAAACCTGAAAAAGACAAATATAATGATATTTCAGAAAAGATCCAGATCTCAGGGAAAACAACACCCATTTAGTAACACACACAAACACCTCACTAACACACGCTAACACCCCACTAACACACACTAACACACACTAACATCTCACTAACACACACTAACACCTCACTAACACACACCAACAGCCCACTAACACACACCAACAGCCCACTAACACACACTAACACCATACTAACACACACTAACAGCCCACTAACACACTAACACACACTAACCCCTCACTAACACACACTAACATACAATAACACACACTAACACACATTAACACACACTAAAACTCGCTAACACCCCACTAACACACACTAACACCTCAGTAACACACACTAAAACCGACTAACACACACTAACACACAATAACACCCCACTAACACACACTAACACCTCACTAGCACATACTAACACCCCACTAACACCTCACTAACACACACTACCACACACTAACACAGCACTAACACCCCACTAACACACTAACACCTCACTGACACACACTAAAACTCACTAACACCAGACTGACACAAACTAACACCTCACTAACAAACCCTAAAAATCACTAACACCCCACTAACACACACTAACACCTCAGTAACACACACTAACACACGAACACCTCATTAACACACACTAACACGCACTAACACCTCACTAACACACACTAACATACACTAACACCCCACTAATACACACTAACACCTCACTAGCACACACTAACACCCCACTAACACCTCACTAACACACACTAACACAACACTAACACACACTAACACCTCACTAACACACACTAGCACCCCACTAACACCTCACTAACACACACTAACACCTCACTAACACACACTAACACCCCACTAACACCTCGCTAACACACACTAACATACACTAACACACATAAACACACACTAACACCTCACTAACACACACTAACACCCCACTAACACCTCGCTAACACACACTAACATACACTAACACACATAAACACACACTAACACCCCACTAACACACACTAACACCCCACTAACACCTCGCTAACACACACTAACATACACTAACACACATAAACACACACTAACACCTCACTAACACACATTAACACCTTACTAACACACACTAACATACACTAACACACATAAACACACACTAACACCTCACTAACACACATTAACACCTTACTAACACACACTAACACTTCACAGGCTCAGGACCAGAACACACCAGGAAACCTGATTAGAGTGAACCAAATTACAAAACAGCTTAAACAGAATGATCTCACCTATTGGGAAACCGAGTCACACAGTAAAATGAAATGCAGTGTTATTTGGCCCTAAAACATCAGTACAGTGTAGCAGATTACCTGAGCACACTGACTGACCCTAAACTGAGGTCCACTTTGACGAAGTACAGACTCAGTCAGCACCGTCTGGCCATAGAGACGTTCTTAATCTTCCTACAAAAGCTTTGGCAATACAAGTGTTAATATTTGTCATCCCAATAAAGCAACATTGAATTAAAAACTGAGATACAGAGAGAGAGAAAGAGAGAGAGAGAGAGAGAGATACACAGAGAGAGATACAGAGAGAGAGAGAGAGATACAGAGAGAGATTTGAGATTTATCTTAATTTCATAAATATAGTTCCACATTTATGAAACCAAATCTGTTCTAATTTAAACAGTTACAACAAAATGACTGATTCAGAATCATTAACACAACACAGTAAACCACCCTGCCCCCCCACACACAGCGATACACTCCTCTACATGATCTACCAGCCTGTAATATTCATATTCCTCTCTAATCCGCCATCATTATACATTATAATTTAAAGACATTTTTTCTCGATCGTCCTGAACCTCAACTTCACCCCAGCCGAAAAAATGATCAAACAAGTCCTCAATAAAAGCATCAAAACAGGCTTTTAAAACCAAAACAAACCCTTGAACCTGTTACAGCACAAAAACAGAGGCTCAATTGATTCATCCTGACCACAAAATCTACACTGCCCCACTACGGATGGATTCAGGTGTGCCACTGTAGCTATCGCCCCATGAATGATCCTCTACTGTAGATCAGCTGAACGCTTCTCTGTAAGGGGTTTATACAGGGGTCTCCACTCCAGCTACCTCACCACTCTCTGACCTCTCAGATCGGTCTGGTGAACCCTCCCCCAACTCGCTGAGGACCACAGTCTGGTCTGTATCAGTGGGTTGTGCAGTGATGGTACTTCCAGTGTCCACTCTGTCAAACTTCACACATCTCTGGAGAAGGAGACCCCCAGGAGAAGTGATCGATAAGAAGGAGTGAGACAAGACAGACTGACTTCAGCCAGTCTGATCCAGAACAGCTGAAGGTCATAGTCCAGACTCCCTGCTCTGTGCAGGGCTTTACTGTCCAATTCTGTGGTAGATCTCTCTGGCACAGGTGCCTTTTTCCTGGTTGCAGCCGAAAGACCCTCACTCGGCTCCGTATGTCCACCAGGCCTCGTCCTCCTTCATCTAACAGCTGTCCGAGCCCAGAGTGGTCCACTCCAAAATACCTGCCATTTTCTTCTGTACCTCTCAAATCAGTGTACCTCTCCCCTTCTGTACCTCTCCCCTGTACCTTCTCCACCGTACCCTATAATAACCACCACACAATAACTACTATACACTATAACTACCCCATACTTTAATTACTCTACATTGTAACTATTCCACACCACACAACCACCATAACAACTGCTCCACATCATAACTACCTCACACCAACTACCCCACACTAACTACCCCACAATGTAACTTTACCACAGTGTAAATACTCCACACTACCTCTCACTCTCTCTCTCTCTCTATCTCCCTGTCTCTGTCTCTGTCTCTCTCTCTCTCTCTCTCTCTCTCTCTCTCTCTCTCTCTGTTATTGTGGGCGGCTAGACAATTTCTCTCATCGTCTCCGTCTAAAAGTGTCTGTTTCCTTGGAGACGAAGTGAGAGGACACTGATCGTCACGGCGATAGATCTATCACTGTTTGACTAGTCTGACTGCAACTCTCCTCAGAGCAGAGTTTAACTTTCTCAGAGAGAGAGAGAGAGAGACAGACAGAGTAAGAGAGAGAATGAGAGAGAGAGATACAGAGAGAGATACAGAGAGAGAGAAAGAGAGAGAGACAGACAGTGAGAGAGAGAGAGACAATGAGAGAGAGATAGAGAGAGAGAGAGGGAGAAAGAGAGAGAGATACAGAGAGAGAGAGAAAGAGATACAGAGAGAGAGAGAGAGTGATGGTGAAGTGAGTATAGTGGCGTCTCTCTCTCTCTCTCTCTCTCTCTCTCTCTCTCTGATCAGTTCCATTCACTGTGTGTGTGAGTGTGTGTGTGTGTGTGAGTGTGTGTATGTGTGTGTGTGTGTGTGTGTGTGTGAGAGAGAGTGTGTGTGAGTGTGTGTGTGTGTCTATGTGTGGTAATACAATTAATCAAAATTAATCACATTATTTTGTGAAATTGATCATAAATAAACAATCATTTTGTGCAGTTGGTTGTGATGTGTTTTGTGTGATCAATTAATTTGTGAAATCATGATTAATGTTATTTTTTGTTATAGTAAATCTTCAATATCAAATCATCTTATTTGCTGGTATTTGGCTCTAACGAAGGATTTTGTTTATGGTGATAAAGCAGTGCAGTGTTATAGCTGTATGACTGACACAATAACCTCCATCAGAATTTATTACCTTTAATAATCCACTAACATTATTTTAGACACAGAACCTGAACATGAAGATCAGTGAGCGTGTATATCATATATATCATATATACAGTCAATGGGCATATATTATATATATCATATATATCATATATGCCATATATAGAGCCAATATATCATATATATCTTATATACAGTCAATGAGTGTATATATCATATAAATCATATTCAGCCCTGTTTCCAAAGTTGTAACGCTGTGCAGACTGTAAATAAAAACAGAATGTGTTAATGTGCAAATCATTTAAACCCTATATTTAATTGAAAATAGTCTTTCTATGACACCATTTCAAATGTTGAAACGGAGACATTTTATTGTTTTTTGACAAATATATGCCCATTTTGAATTTGATGCCATCAACACATTCCAAAAAAGTTGGGACAGGTTCATGTTTACCACTGTGTCTCATCACCTCTTCTTTAACAACACTCTGTAAGTGTTTGGGAACTGAGGAGACACTGCTGTAGTTTAGAAAGTGAAATGTTTTCCTGTTCTTGTTTGATACAGGATTTCAGCTGCTCATCAGTTCAGAGTGTCCTTTGTGGTATTTTGCATTTCATAATGTGTCAAATGTTTTCAGTGGTGACAGGTCTGGACTGCAGGCAGGTCAATTTAGCGTTAATACGGAGCAATGCCGCTGTAATACATGCAGAATGTGGTTTGACATTGTCTTGCTGAAATAATCAAAGCCTTCCCTGAAGAAGACGTCATCTGGATGGCAGCTTATGTTGCTCCAACACTTGCATTAATTGTTCAGCATTAATGTGCAATGCAATGTGCACTAATGCCCCCCCCCCATACCATCATGGATGCTGGCTTTTGAACTGTGACTGATAACAAGCTGGAAGGTCCCTTTCCTCTTTAGCTTAGAGGACGTGGCAATCCATGATTTCCAAAAAGAATTTCAAATTTGGATCCATTGGACCACAGGACACTTTTACACTTTGGCTCAGTCTATCTTAAATAAGCCTGGCCCAGAGAAGGTGGCAACGTTTCTGGATCCAGTTTATACATGATTTCTTCTTTGCATTTTAGAGTTTTAATTAGGATTTGTGGATGCAGCGACGAACTGTTTTCACAGACAGTGGTTTTCAGAAGTGTTTCACTATAGAATCATGTCTGTTGTTAATGCAGTGCTGTCTGAGGGCCCAAAGATCACGGACCAGCAAAAACTGGTATTCGGCCTTGTCCCTTATATACAGAGATTTCTCCAGATTCTCTGAATCTTTTGGTGATATTATGTACCGTAGATGATGAAAAGTGTTGAGAAACGTTATTCTTGAATTGTTTCACTATTTGATCATGCAGTCTTTCACAGAGTGGTGAACCCCTCCTCATCTTTACTTCTGAAAGACTCCACCTCTCTGAGATGCTTTTTATACCCAATCATGTTATTGACCTGTTGCCAGTAAACCATCAGGTGTTTTTTTTAAGCATTACACAATTTTACCAGTCTTTTGTTGCCCCGTCCCAACTTTTTTGTAATGTGTTGCTGCTATCAAATTAAAATGGGCAAATATTAAAAAAGTTCCAAACTGCCTCTGGAAGCAACATCAGCAAAAGAACTGCACATCAGGAGCTTCATGGCATCTCCATGGCTGAGCAGCTGCACACAAGCCTAAGATCACTATGCACAGTGCCAAGCGTTGGATGGAGTGGAGTAAAGTGCCGCTACTGAACTCTGGAGCAGTGGAAATGATGATGAGTCTGGGTTTGGTGAATGCCAGGAGAACGTTACCTGCCTGACTGCACTGTGCCAGCTGTAACGTTTGGTGGAGGAGGGATGATTATATGGGTATTTTTTTCAAGGTTTGGTCTAGAACTCTTAGATTCAGTGAAGGGAAATCTTAATGCTTCAGCAGAACAAGACATTTTGGACAACTGTACACTTCCAAATTTGTGGGACAGTTTAGGGAACAACCTTTCCTGTTCCTGCATGACTGAGCCCCAGTGCACAAAGCAGCTCCATAAAGGCCTGGCTGGGTGAGTTTGGTGTGGAAGAGCTTGACTGGCCCTCACAGAGCCCTGACCTCAACCCCACAGAACACCTTTGGGATGAACTAGAAAGGAGATTGTGAGCCAGATCCTCTCGTCCAACATCAGTGTCTGACCTCACAAATGCTCTTCTGGATGAATGGACAGAAATTCCCACAGACACTCTCCAAAATCTTGTAGAAAGCTTCCCAGAAGAGTGGAAGCTGTTAAAGCTATAAAGGGAGACCAACTCCATATTAATGCCTATGGATTTACAATGGAATTCATAAAAGCTCCTGTAGTTGTACAAACACTTTTGTCCATATAGTGTATATGATAATGTCTGTTACTTGGAATGAGTCGTGTTTGTGGGGGGGGGGTGTGGGGGGTTCAGGTGTGACAGTAAATGGACCTGCTGTTGTCTGAGAGAGAAAAGATCACCATCTCTCAGTTTCTACAATCAAATCACTCTGTTCTCTCTCACACCTGCGGCCCCCAAATAAACCCCCCCAAAATAACCCACCACATTCCCTAAACCATTACACAGCCTTCCCACACACCACACACACTCTAAAACACTCTGACACACTACATCTCTGTCTCTTGCGAAATTATTTTTTAATTTGCAGTAATTTAATTATTTAAACAAGTCCTTTGCAGTGTTTATTTAGAGCTGATAAATTACACTGAATGCCCATTTTAGGATACATTACTGAGCTGGACTGTGTTGCTTTAGCTAATCTACACTAGGCAGAAAATTAGCCACCATGCTAAGATTAGCTCAATTACACAATTAAGAAAATCTCAACTCATTAGGTTGAATGAATAACTGACTCTAAATGTAGGTATTGTGATATAAACTGAGTCTGTTCTACGGTTTCTCATTAGGCTGAATGAATAACTGACTCTAAATGTAGGTATTGTGATATAAACTGAGTCTGTTCTACGGTTTTCATTAGGCTGAATGAATAACCGACTCTAAATGTAGGTATTGTGATATAAACTGAGTCTGTTCTATGGTTTCTCATTAGGCTGAATGAATAACTGACTCTAAATGTAGGTATTGTGATATAAACTGAGTCTGTTCTACAGTTTCTCATTAGGCTGAATGAATAAGCGACTCTAAATGTAGGTATTGTGATATAAACTGAGTCTGTTCTACAGTTTGTTGATTTTGTCCTGTATGTCTTGCTTTATTAGGCCTGGATCACTGCATGAGGTCAGATGTCCAGCAGCAGGTCAGTCAGACTGAGATGTTTATGGAAACTTCACTCCAGGCTTCATGTCCATCAGTGTCCAAACAGTGGCTTCAGGCCCCTGATGGAGTTTAGCAAGAGATGATCACTGTCAATCACAGCCAATCACTGTCAGTCAGTCATTACAGGGTGGCCAGTGTCGGTCAGCGAGCTGCTGGACAGCTGACTTCAGTTTGTCTATTTATAACTTTCTTTGATTCCATACAGAACAATAACACAACAGAATCAAACAACATCCCAAAGGTACTCTCCCGTTCTCTCCATGTGCTCTTGCAAAATTGTAGCTGTGGGTGTTAAAGCTTCCAAAATGTACTTTATTAGCAACAGCCACCCATTACTTCCACTAACTGGCCACTTTATTAGAAACACCTACCTTGTAGCTGTTCAAATTTTTTTTATAGCAAAGATAAAAATATAGAAATGTATAAACAATAGATTAATTTAATATTGTACCATGTTCAAGGACTGCTTTTTTTTATATAATGTTAGTTTCGATTATTAGTTCTTCAGCATTTATTGATGGGTTATTCTGATAAAGACTCTTATTGTGAAAGCGGGTTAGTTCCGCCGGGATGACGTGTGTAGATCAGGACGAGCTGAGAGTCAGTGGAGAGCTGAATGCTGAGAGAATGAGGTGTAGCTGAGGCTCAAAGTCACCTGTTAATGTACGACAACAGCTGGACAATAAAGCACCACTACTGTGTCTCTTAATAGTGGCGAACGAATATTTAAGCTATGAATGTAATAGAGAAGTGGCACAAAACTGCTGCTGTATGAAGTTTCGCATCTCAAACTGAAAAAATCTAGACGAAAAACTTACGAGCTACAAGCTATCAGCTTCACAATCGCACTAGATTTACGTTTTATACATGGTTGCTGTCAGGATAAAACCTTGTATCTCCATTTCTGTTGTTTTTCATTTTTGATGTATTGTGAAAAAGGCAGTTGTCCAACAAAACTGTCCAGAATTATTTAGAAAAAAACATTAGTCCATTTATTTCCATTAAAAGTTAAGATCATTTCACTTTCTCCTGTAAATTTACCTTTTTGGAGATACAAGGTTTTGTTCCGCAGTTGTTTGTGTAACACAATGTCAGAATCTCACAGCAGAATCAAAACAGTGACCGTCAGTAACTGTCAGAAACAGGACGTCCGGTCGGTTGTGCGCTGCTGTTGAGGCCTGTTATTTGTTATAGTCCTTTACTGTGGGCTTTTTACTCATAATAAACTCACTACATTTGGTTGATGTTGCTTTTTTAACGGCTGGTTGTTGTTGTCCCGGCTGCAGGTGAATAAAGCGCAGTGATACTTAAAGACATTCAGTTGGAGGGTCATCATTTTTTATATTGAGTTTTTAAAACAAGTCTCCCAAACTTTATCTGGCAATGTGTGAATTCTAGTCCCCACTAAGAGAGTTCAATAAAGCACACAAACACACACTCGCATCACTGCGCCTGTGTGTGTGTAATGAAGCAGTGGGCTTCACGACAGGAGACCATCAATCAGAACACAAATAAACACAAATACATACATCAGCCCGGAGACAATTTACTCCAGACAGACTCGCAGACAGACAGACAGACAGACAGACAGGCAGCTGTGGGCTGACAGAGACTCAGCTACACACACTACTTCATATTCACACAGTCCCACTCAGATACTTTAACACTGTAACTCGTCGATTGTGAACTGGAGTAAATAAACACTGAAAACTCAGTCAAAGTCATAAAGACATAAAATCACAATTATTACAGCATTAAAATCAGCATTCCACTAACTGGCCACTTTATCAGAAACACCCACCTTCTGCTTCCACTAACTGGCCACTTTATCAGAAACACCCACCTTCTGCTTCCACTAACTGGCCACTTTATCAGAAACACCCACCTTCTTCTACTCATGATCTCCAAACGCAGTAAAGCCGCTTGCGTTTCTCTCTTTTCATGCTGCGTTTACTTCCTGTAAGGTGTGTCTGTCGTATTAGAATTCAGCAAGACAGTGTTTTACAGTGAAGTGTGTCCTCAAAGAGTCCGTCTCTTGTTTATGTGTTGATTTGTTCAAACTGGGACTCTTGTGCACTATATTTTAATGTTACTTTATCAACTAAACAGTCAGTAATGTTAGCGAAGCTGTGGCTAACGTAATCACTATTTGAATTTGCTGACAGAAAGAAAATGTTAGCCAACACAAATCAAGATGTATTTAATTTTCCCACCAATCAAATTGAAGAAATTTTAACGGATTTTCATTGCAGAGCTTAAACCGACTTCGGAACATGTGTAGATTTTAAGTTACAACTTAAAGCTACGTTCATACTATGTTCACTTTTTCGTGAGTAGCTTTTAAACTTGAACGTTGGCAGTTTACTTTCAAACTAGGCTATGATTAAACTTACGCTCAGCTGGTGCTGCTCGTGTATAGTTGAGGACAGTGGCTCATCTGTTGATGTACAGTTTGATCCTCTAGCTCTTCAATGGTCAGTTTTTCACCACAGTGCCGCTGGACGTGATATGTCACTATCATATCACAACCATGTCACTACCTACCATATCACTATTAGTACTATGTCATTACCATTTCAGTACTACCATATCAGTACCATGTCAGTACCATTTTGGTACTGTCATTATCATGTCAGCACTATGTCAGTACTGTGTTGGTACCATATCAGTATTATGTCAGTACTATATCAGTACTGTGTCAGTATTGCTTCAGTACTGTGTCAGTACTATCTGTCTTACTCCTGAAGGTCTCCTCTATAATGTCCCACCTCGTGCTGTGGGTGTGTGTTCTGTTAATAGCTCTATAGCCACTGACAGCCTGCACTTACAGCAGTTTACTGTCCCTCCAGTGATCTCTCTCATTACACACACACTCTCTCTCACACACACACACACACACACACACTCAGAGGGCAGATGGTAATTACTCCGGTGACGCTGTCGTCTCCTCTCGCTCCTCACGCTGACAACAGTCATTTTCATCCTGAAGTGATTTTAAATAGACTACAACACACACACACTACACAGAGGTGGGTGACATGAAATACAAAAAAAATCACAATATCTAAAGACATTTTTATAATAAACACGTATCACAAAACCAAAGAAACATACCATCAGAGCCGCAACTAAAACACAAAAAATGACTTTTATTCTGTTTCTCCACCAAAATCTCAGAAACCGAAAACTACGAAGTTACACAGTTTCTCACACTGTTAGTTATGTTTGTAGTTTATTCTGAAACTGTGGTTTCACACAAACACACACTCACACACACACACACACACACACACACACACACTCATACACACTCTAACACACAAACACACACTCATACACACACACACACACTCATACACACACACACACAAACACACACTCATACACACACACACACTCACACACACAAACACACACACACACACACTCACACACACACACACACACTCACACACACCCAAACACACACACACACACTCACACACACACAAACACACACACACACACTCACACTCACACACACACATGCACATACACGCACACAGTCACACAAACACACACTAACACACACAAACACACACACACACACACACATTCACAAACACACACACACATTCACAAACACACACACACACACAAACATACACACACACACATTCACAAACACACACTCACACACACACATACACAAACACTCTCACACACACAGAGGGTGCCCCTGTTTTTCTACACACTTTCTCTGTGATGCTGATGGGAGGGGGTACACTCCAGTTGCCACGGTAACAGAGGAAGGGTACAGGCTTGGCATTCCATCTCTCTCTCTCCCTCCCTCTTTCTCTCTCTCTCTCTCTCTTCCATCCTCAGATGAATCAGAAGAAGAGGAGAATGTTACAGTGCATCTCCACCGCTGTGGAATTTTCATTCTAGCAAAACTGCAGTGAGTCTATAATAACACAAAAACAATAACACAAAAACTTGCAACGTTACAGTGAAACTGTGGTGAGTCTATAATAACACAAAAAGAATAAGGCAAAAAACCTACAATTTTACAGCAAAACTGTGGTGAGTCTATAATAACACAACAACACAATAAACCTACAATGATACAGCACAAATGCAATGAGTCTATAATAACACTACTACAATAATAACACAATTAACCTCGAATGATAAGCAAAACTACAGTGAGTCTATAATAACACAACAACAATAACACAATAAACCTACAGTGATACAGCAAAACTGCAGTGAGTCTATAATAACACAACAACAGTAACAATAAACCTACAATGATAAAGCAAAACTGCAGTGAGTCTATAATAACATTATTACAACAATAACACAACAAACCTACAATGATAAGCAAAACTGCAGTGAATCTAAAATAACACTACAACAATAACACAATAAACCTACAATGATAGCAGCAAAACTGCAGTGAGTCTATAATAACACAACACAATAAACCTACAATGATACAGCAAAACTGCAGTGAGTCTATAATAACACTACAACATTACATAATAAACCTACAGTGTTACAGCAAAACTGCAGTGAGTCTATAATAACACAACAATAACACAATAAACCTACAATGATACAGCAATACTGCAGTGAGTCTATAATAACACAACAATAACACAATAAACCTACAATGATACAGCAATACTGCAGTGAGTCTATAATAACACAACAACAATAACACAAAAAACATACAATGTTACAGCAAACCTGCAGTGGGTCTATAATAACCCAACAATAACACAATAACCCTACAATGATACAGCAATACTGCAGTGAGTCTATAATAACACAACAACAATAACACAAAAAACTTACAACGTTACAGCAAACCTGCAGTGGGTCTATAATAACCCAACAATAACACAATAAACCTACAATGATATGGCAAAACTGCAGTGAGTCTATAATAACACAACAATAATACAATAAACCTACAACGTTGCAGCAAAACTGCAGTGAGTCTATAATAACACAACAACAATAACATAATAAACCTACAATGATAAAGCAAAACTGCAGTGAGACTATAATAACATTACTACAACAATAACACAATAAACCTACAATGTTACAGCAAAACTGCAGTGAGTCTATAATAACATTACTACAACAATAACACAATAAACCTACAATGATACAGCAAAACTGCAGTGAGACTATAATAACACTACAAGAACAATATCACAATAAACCTACAACATTACAGCAAAACTGCAGTGGGTCTATAATAACACTACAAGAACAATATCACAATAAACCTATAATGTTACAGCAAAACTGCAGTGAGTCTATAATAACACTACAAGAACAATATCACAATAAACCTACAACATTACACCAAAACTGCAGTGAGTCTATAATAACACTACAAGAACAATATCACAATAAACCTACAATGTTACAGCAAAACTGCAGTGAGTCTATAATAACACTACAACAATAATATAATAAACCTACAATGATAATCAAAACTGCAGTGAGTCTATAATAACATTATTACAACAATAACACAATAAACCTGCAATGATAAGCAAAGCTGCAGTGAATCTACAATAACACTACAATGATAACACAATAAACCTACAATGATAAGCAAAACTACAGTGAGTCTATAATAACACAACATAATAAACCTACAATGATAAGCAAAACTACAGTGAGTCTATAATAACACAACACAATAAACCTACAATGATACAGCAAAACTGCAGTGAGTCTATAATAACACTACAACACAACACAATAAACCTACAGTGTTACAGCAAAACTGCAGTGAGTCTGTAACACAACAGTAACACAATAAACCTACAATGATACAGCAATACTGCAGTGACTCTACAATAACACAACAATAACACAATAAACCTACAACAATACAGCAATACTGCAGTGAGTCTATAATAAAACAACAGTAATAAAATAAACCTACAATGATACAGCAAAACTGCGTGAGTCTATAAGAACACAACAACAACACAATAAACCTACAACATTACAGCAAAACTGCAGTGAATCTATAATAACACTACAAGAACAATATCACAATAAACCTACATTACAGCAAAACTGCAGTGAATCTATAATAACACTACAAGAACAATATCACAATAAACCTACAATGTTACAGCAAAACTGCAGTGAGTCTATGATAACACTACAAGAACAATAACACAATAAACCTACAATGTTACAGCAAAACTGCAGTGAGTCTATAATAACACTACAACAATAACACAATAAACCTACAATGTTACAGCAAAACTGCAGTGAGTCTATAATAACACTACAACAATAACACAATAAACCTACAAAGTTACAGCAAAACTGCAGTGAGACTATAAGAACAGTACAACAACACAACAAACCTACAATGTTACAGCAAAACTGCACTGAGTCTATAATAACACTACAACAACAATAACACAATAAACCTACAACGTTACACCAAAACTGCCCCTGTAGCCTCCACTAACACAGTAGATCTACAGTAACCTCATAACACTACAGCTACACTACAACAACTGCGGCTGAAGTACAGTGAAACTACAAAATCATAGAACACTAAAATCAATATACTACAGCAATGTAACAACACAACATCAAACCTACAACAAAACTAATAACAAACTACAGCAGAAACAGAAATATTACAGCACCAACAGCACAGCACGACTGAAAACAGTACAGTTAATATACAGCAGTTCTACAGGAACACGACAACAACACCGCAGCAAATCAACCACACACACACACACACAGTGCCAATGTTTCAGTTCAGGATCTGCTGGAGTATATGTTTTGAGTTTGGGATCTGCTTCTGCATTAGTCTGGGTTTGAGATCTGCCGGAATATTGGTCTGGGTTTGGGATCTGCTGGTATATTGATCTGGGTTTGAGATCTGCTGGAGTATTGGTCTGGGTTTGGGATCTGGTGGTGAATTGGTCTGTGTTTTGATTAGGATCTGCTGATGTATTGGTCTGGGTTTGGGATCTGGTGGTGAATTGGTCTGTGTTTTGATTAGGATCTGCTGATGTATTGGTCTGGGTTTGGGATCTGGTGGTGAATTGGTCTGTGTTTTGATTAGGATCTGCTGATGTATTGGTCTGGGTTTGGGATCTGGGTGTATACAGTGCAGATCTGGGTTGTGAAGTGTAGAGTATCTGCAGTATTTAGCCTGGTGGGCGTGAGCTTCTCCACATGGGCCAACCTTAAAGCAGCACTGTGATCCTGAGTTTCATTCTCTGCCTTCAGTCAATAAACCAACACACACACACACACACACACACACACACACACACACATGCACACACACTGAATCGCCAAAAATCTAAATGAAGGTTGTGAAGGCTGCAGTAAGAGCCCTGCAGCAATATTGAACTTCCTGTGAGTGATGAAAGAAACGATTCAGCGAGTTCAACAGTGAGAGCTACACTTACAGTAGTGTGTGTGTGTGTGTGTTTGTGTGTGTGTGTGTGTGTGTGAGTGTGAGAGAGAGAGAGAGAGAGAGAGAGAGAGAGAGAGAGAGAGAGACAAAGACGTTTATCTATAAACTCTTAGTTCCAGTAAAGTTGGGTAGTATGAAATATTCAAATAAGAACAGAAAGCAGAGAGTTTTGTAAGTCTACATTGATCTGTATTTACATGAGAGAAGTAAAAAGATGAGATATTTAATGTTTTATCTGATCAGCTTCACTGTGTTTTGTAATCACTGTTCATTCTGAAATTGTTGCTTCAAAACACATTACAAAGAAGTTGAGACTTTTAAGGGTGTTTCCACAGTGAGTGTGTTTACGTGCTCTTAATAATCCGATAACTGCAAAAAGTCAGATTTTGTCAGTAATCTGATCAACGCATTTACATGCACTTGAGTAATCAGATAATGGGGAAACTCTGGGTCTACGTGAGTCAGACAGTAATCAGATTTCTGCTTTATAACCAGCCAATAAACTCATAAAAGAAGACGCGACATAAACGTAACATAAAACTCAAATGTCATGAGCAGCTTTTTAAAAAATCGAGTCAATTTATCTGGAAATATGAACAAACATCATCTAGAAGATCACGAATATTTAAACCCTTCATTTGGTCGAGTGTATATTCGGTTTCAGCGTCGCTCCAAAAGTGCTGTGTTGGTCTTGCTGGTTCTGTGTTTCCGGAATGGTGCTCTGTTTATACACATGCTCAGACTGAGAGAAACGAAAGAAATCAGAGTGAGAGTTTACAGCACTGAGAAACGACATTACTGACTCAAATCTAGCCTCTTTATCAGATTTACTAATCAGATTTGTAGACCTTAATCTGATCGGAGAAATCAGACTGAAAAACCCCATTACTGAGCTTAGATCCAGCCTCTTTATCAGATTTACTAATCAGATTCATAGAGCTTAGTCTATAGTCGCCCGTTCGGGTTTCCCCCCTGCCTCTGTTGACTCCACACACTTCAGTTCCCACAATTCTTTGGATCCAGTTCACCTGACTATTAAACTGATCTTTGCAAAGTATTGTCGACATCACCCATCCTGTCCTGACCGTTTATCTCTGTCTGATCTTCCTGTATGTATGACGCTTTTCTCGTTTCTCCACTTGCCTTTGGATTCTCCTGTTTGATATTGTTCTCGGACTGGCTACTGTTCTGGTTTTGACCTTCACTTTTATTTGACCTTCTCTTTTCGATTAGCGCCCATGTTCGTATGTTTGCTCTTCGCTGTTCTGACCTGGTTTAGCTTTGACCCTCCTTTTGTTCATCTGCTCATTGTTAATAAATACTCTTTGAACTTTTATGTCTGTGAGCGTCTGGTTAGTCGGACATTCGTCACGTATCCAAAACAGTGTTTTCACACCTGCGAACGAACATGAACCATGATTTGGTTTGATCCAGACCGAGACCACCTCTTACGTCAAACCAAATTTTGGTCCTTTGGTCCAGATCAAGATACCTTTCACACCTGCTGTTTTAGTTTGGACCAAACTGAAAAGTCTGAAGGTCCAGACCAAACACGGTAGGTGTGAAAGAACCCTAAAACTAGGAACATAATATTCAAAAAATGTCTTAAACAGGTGCTGCAATAATACTTGGATATAAACGGGGCATCCAGGAAAGGCTGTGAGTGTGACAGTGAGGATGTCCACAAAAATGTGCTTGTGAATAATCTAAGCATAATGTTCTTCACTGAGCAACTAAAGATTCGGGGTATTTCAGCCTTTACGGTGAAAAAATATCAGCAACAGATTTAGAGAATCTGGAGAAACCTGGCGAAAACCACAGCTGAGTTTCTGTGATACCTCAGACAGCACTGTGCTAACTACATGCTTCTGTGATTAGATCACCATCTGTCAGTCATCCACAAAAGCAGGTTAAGACTGTACTCTGCACAGTGGAAATCAAAGAAACGCCGCCGACTTCTCTGGGCTCGAGCTCATCTGAAATGGACTGAGCCTCAGTGGAAATGTGTATTCTGGTCTGACGAGTCAGGCTTTCAGATTTATGGAAATGATGGCCACACACACACACACACACACACACACACTAATGATGCTCCTCTGTGTGTGTTTAGTTTTAATTATGAATGAAATGTTTATGCACATTAAACTGAACTTGTTTCATTACAAACCAGCTTGACCTAAAAATCATTAAAAAATAACTCAAATAACACAAATAAACAGTTTATACTACACACACCCCTTTCTCTCCCTCTGTCTCTCTCTCTCTGCCTCTCTCTCTCTCTCTGTCTCTCTCTCTCTTTCTCTTTCTGTCTCCCTCTCTATATCTCTCTCTCTCTCTGTATCTCTCTCTCTCTCTGTCTCTCTCTCTCTCTCTGTATCTCTCTCTCTTTGTCTCTCTCTCTCTGTCTGTCTCTCTCTCTCTGTATCTCTCTCTCTCTCTCTCTCTTCTTCAGGAGCCAGAATGTAACTGCTGCACCATTTAAGCCAAATTCACAAACATGTTTGAGGTGACTGTGATGATTTAGACATGGAGTTAGCACCATGCTAACTAGAGCGGTTTCAGCTTCCATAGCTACATTAGCTACATTAGCTTCGTAGCTCCAGCGCTAAAACTAAAGAAGCTTCCGACACCGAACACAGCTTAGCTTACCTAACAGAATATGAACATAATGTTGAAGAAGGAAATAATGTATAAAAGAAAGAGTAAAATAATAAAATGTTCATATGTATCTCTCTCTGTATCTCTCTCTCGCTCTCTCTCTCTCTTTCTCTCTCTGTATTTCTCTCTCTCTCTGTATCTCTCTCTCTCTTTCTCTCCCTCTCTCTCTCTGTATCTCTCTCCCTCTCTGTCTCTCTCTCTGTGAGTGTAAAGCGTTTAGCACCTGCAGACACTAAAGTGCTAAAGAGAGAATCACAGAGAGGAGGAGGGGGAGGAAGAGGAGGAGGTGAAGAGAGACAATCTAACACTTTCACGTTTCTCCAGGATTGTGGTCGTCTTGGTCTCCATGGTAACCTGAGCAAGTCTAGCCCGGTTTCCTAAAGAGAGATCTCTCTGTGAAAGCCATGGTAAACAGGCCATGTTAGGTATGATATTCTGGATTAAAGCGAACGTTCAGAGAAAAATCTGACTCACACAGTTCACACCAAACAGTCGATCAGTTAAGCTTCACCAGTTCCAGCTGTCTTAGCACTGCTAGCTCGCTAAGACAACACTGTAGCCATTACCAGCCTGCAGAGTTCAGCCCCACCCCTAATCTAACACACCTGATCCATGTAATGATGGTCTTCAGGGGCGTCTGAATACTGGAGCCAGGTGTGCTGGATCTGACCTGTCCAGGGTGGGAGACCTCCAGGACCAGGATTGATCTAAGAAACATGCTAACTTTACTGGCCAGATAAGTTTTGTCTATAAACTGAGTGCAGTTCTCTGAAGCTCTTTATCTAGAATGCATGAACAGTTTAATTCAGCTGGTTTCAGTCCAATACATTTCTTTTAGTTCAGTTCAGTTCAGATTAATTTGTAGTTGTTGATTTTGTATAAAATAAAATAATGAAAGTAAAAACTGACATAAAGATGAAATTATGGAGACGATCTGGAGACACACACCAAATAAACACACACTCCCTCTGTGTGTGTGTGGTGGTGTGTGTGAGTCAGTGACGCAGGAGTACAGGAGATGAGGGGTAATTTACTGGAGCTGGTCATTTGGGGGAGTTAAGCTACAACACACACACACACACACACACACATATATATCAATATATATACCAATCAGGTATATATTCCTTGTTTCTACGCTCATTGTCCATTTTATCAGCTCCACTTACTATATAGGGACACTTTGTAGTTCTACAGTTACAGACTGTAGTCCATCTGTTTCTCTGCATACTTTGTTAGCCCCCTTTTACCCTGTTCTTCTGTAGTCAGGACCCCCATGGACCCTCACAGAGCAGGTACTATTTGGGTGGTGGATCATTCTCAGCACTGCAGTAACACTGACGTGGTGGTGATGTGTTAGTGTGTGTTATAAAAATATCCAGCCAACAGCGTCCTGTGGGCAGCGTCCTGTGACCACTGATGAAGGACTAGAGGATGACCAACACACACTGTGCAGCAGCAGATGAGCTATCGTCTCTGACTTTACATCTACAAGGTGGACTGACAAGGTAGGAGCGTCTTATAGAGTGGACAGCAAGTGGACACAGTGTTTAAAAACACGCACCAGCACAACACACACTAACACACCACCACCATGTCAGTGTTACTGTAGTGCTGACCACTGAAGAACAGGGTAAAAGGGGGCTAACAAAGTATGCAGAGAAATAGATGAACTACAGTAATTGTAGAACTACAAAGTGCACCTATAGTAAGTGGAGCTGATAAAATGGACAATGAGTGTAGAAACAAGGAGGTGGTCATAATGTTATGCCTGATTGGTGTATATATTGTAAAGATATATACACACAACAATGAGCAATACAGCAACAACTATAACCCCCAACCTAGCTAATCCAAGCTAAGACAGAATGTGCCAAACCAACCAATCCAAGCTAAGCCAAACTGAGCCAAACCAAACCAAATCAAGCCAAATCTAGCCAAACTGAGCCAAACTGAACTGAGCCAAACCAAACTGAACTGAGGTGAATTGAACTGTACTGAACTAAACCAACTACAATTATTATTAAAGTTACTACAGTTGTTACTGTAAAAACAACTCAGTAATAACCGTTTTAGTGTGTCTGAATTCAGTGTGTGTGTGTGTGTGTGTGTGTGTGTGTGTGTGTGCAGCTTATAGAGCAGAGAAAGCAGAACACACTGATCATCAATGTAGAACAGGATTCATACAGAGAGAGAAAGTAGGCCTACCTCGTTCAAATGGTGATGACGGTGACGGTGATGATTATGATGATTATGGCGATGATGGTGATGATAATGAAGATAATAATGAAGAAAACAATGATAATAGTAAATAAGATGGTTAAGATGATGATGATGGTGATGATGATAATAAAGATGATGATGATGAAGATAATGCTGATGGTGATGATGATGATGATGATCTCCGCAGTGTGTGCATCTGTGTATAAAGACATAGCGCGTCAGTGCTCAGCTGGATGTAGAGGCACTCTGATTATGCGTCAGTGGACGGGTGCATGTGGTCTTGACCACTACAGTGGGCTGATCAGATACTGAGGTGGGAGTTCAAAGCACATGAGCAGAGCAGCAGCTGTGTGAGTGTTTGATCACACTGCATCTGTGAGGTCAGATCTGTCTGACTGAACTTCTGCTCTCCAGAGTGTTAAAGCTCCAGTGACAATCTTAGTTCATCATAATCTCACATTTCTGTAACAATAATTCAGCAGTTAAGATGTAAACAGCATGGTTCAGAGTGGTTCTCCATTCTAGAGAAACTTACAGAGTCAGAACTGTTCACAGTGGTGGTGATAGGAACCAGATGTCCACCTCTAAAAGCTCCCTCACAGAACTGAGACACTGTTTATGATAGTTTAGAGAACCTAAACTCCATTCATGGTGGGAGGATACATGCAGGGCGCTGTGAGGCAAAATAGTCCCCAAAGAAAACTTATTATTTCATATTTTCCACTATTTTCCATCATCAACATTCCATATAAACTCAGAAGACTCATGCAGGTGGTTTTCACTGGTGGTTTTGGATAATGAATAAAATGTCTATATTTGTGTTGTAGTCATGGCGACCTCTGGTTCCTATCACCACCACTGTGAAGACATCTGAACCATTTCACACCAAACCACTCTGAACCACTCTGTTTACATCTCACACACTGAATTATGGGGGAATTCTGAAATTTGAAATTCACCTTTAAATATATTTTATAATTTTATAATTATCTACAGGGTTATGCTTAAATGCTTGAAATTTGTTTTTGAAGAATCTAAAATAGAAGATAATACCAGTTATTGAGTTATCCAGTTATCCAATGTAATATATTTTTAAATCCTTGTGTGTTATTTCATAGTTTTGATGTGTATTATTATAAAATGTGATCCAAAATAAAAAATAAATGGGATCATATAAATTTCAGACTGTAAAACTTTTGTTCACTCCTCCAGCCATCCCTCACCTGCCAACCAGCAGGAACTCTCCGACCAGGTTCTGCCTCCTCATGGCCATCAGTATTCCACGGACGGTCATCCCCTCGCAGAAACAGGCCACCACGCGAGCTTTGGGCAGGTGGCTCCTCAGCTTCAGCAGCAAACGGTCGAAGTTCTGCTCTCCAGCGTTACTCCAGATCTTATCAGAGTGAGCGATGCAGATCCCCTCTTTAGCTGCCATCTCTTTAAATGCTGCCATCCCACTCTCACCATAGTTACCTAGGAGACCAAGAAAGAGAGCGAGAAAGAGAGAGAGAGAGTGAGAAAAAGAATGATTATTCTATTAAATTTGTTATTTTTTTTTAGGTGTTATGATGTGCAGCACAGATGAATATAGGAGTATAAGAACTTCATGGTTGTGTTATTTTTACAGAGAGAATAAAACAAAATAAATCCTTCAACCCCCACAAAAAAATGCACCACCCTACTATCAACTGCTACCTTCCTAAATTGTACTTTATATTATTTATCATATAGAATATCTATTAGACGTCCTCTGTTAGATGTCCTCTGTTGCTGATCTTATCTGTGTTGCGCTCCAGGGCTCCATTCCTGGCCCATTTTCAATGTCACTTCATTCACTGCTCCTTGACTTTTCCTCAAAACCTGGACATAATTTTTAATGTTCATGTTAATAAGTTAAATGTTTTATTGCATATCAAGAAATGTGTTCGGTCCTGTTTTTTCTAGTTAAGAAATATTGCTAAAATTAAACATGATTTGTCCATTAGCCCTCTGTGGTCTGAGGTCACTTTCTGGATTCATTCATATCTTCAAATCATTCATTCATATCATCAAAATGCTCCGTTATCTTCATCACTACTTTCCAAAACTGCTGCAGCAACTTCAGCAGCTGTAAACTCTCTGCATGCCATTTCTCATGTGTCTCAGATGTGGACTGAATGAAGAAGGGTTTCCGGCGTGATGGGCAGTCCTTAGTGATTTCCTGAGTGTCCATTGGTCAGTTTCACACAGAATGTAGACGGACACACAAATCCACCAGTTCCACACGGTGAGAGGCAGATGACGTGTATCTCAGCCCCTCTTCGTAGGCTCATAACTCCGGATGTGAGTCTCATGATAAGATGGAATGGGCGACTCTCTGAATCTGTTAATACCACCACCACCACGTCTCTGAATCTGTTCTGAATCTTAACCTGCCACACTCTTAAAAGTGATTTTTCAGGTTGATGGAGAATGTGTTGCATATGGTTCTAGAAAGAAAACTTTTGAAAAATGTTCTATATAGCACCCAAAAAGGTTCCACTCTTGTGACAAGCTTGACATCGTAACTATAGATTAATTATTTTTGGTACTATATAGAACCATATACAGCACATTCTCCATCAATCTGCAGAACCCTTTCTCCCTGACAGAGAACCATTTAAGCAGGCAGATGGTTCTTGAGTGCTCATGGTTCTGTACAGAACCATTGTCTTTACTGAAACCCATGAAGAACCATGTTTTTAAGGAAATACCCGTTAAATCAGGTCGACCGCTTTAACGGCTGTTACCAAAGCATTGTAGTCTGCCTGTCTGTCTCCATGGAAACCACAAACTTAAAAACGTTTCAGGATGTTTGAGTCGATGCTGATGCTGAACTCATGAATGAACGCTGGAGACGGACTGATGTGCACTGAATGCAGATTAACGTTAATGTACAGTAACAGATGATTTTGATCCAAGTTAGCTTCAGAGTAAGTGGAATAACTCTGCGGAGTGAGTGGAGGTGAAAGCAGGTCATTCATTTCCATTTAACACACACAGAAACACACACACACACACACACACACACACACACACAGCTGTTAGAGTGTTAGATGTTCTAAAGGCTTTGATGTCACTGACTGGATGATCAAACAGTTGCTCAGTGAGATCAGAACGAGCCGAGAGCAGCGCTGTGAATCTCTCAGCTGAACAATTCATCAATGTTTCTTTAGGAAACAATTCAGCATCTCATAAACTATCAAACATCAGCACGATTTGATTCATCAGTGATTCTTTAGGAAACAATTCAGCGTCTCACTAACTATCAAACATCAGCACGATTTGATTCATCAGTGATTCTTTAGGAAACGATTCAGCGTCTCACAAACTATCAAACATCAGCACGATTTGATTCATCAGTGATTCTTTAGGAAACGATTCAGCATCTCATAAACGATCAAACATCAGCACGATTTGATTCATCAGTGATTCTTTAGGAAACGATTCAGCATCTCATAAACAATCAAACATCAGCACGATTTGATTCATCAATGTTTCTTTAGGAAACAATTCAGTGTCTCACTAACTATCAAACATCAGCACGATTTGATTCATCAGTGATTCTTTGGGAAACGACTCAGCGTCTCACAAACTATCAAACATCAGCACAAATCGATTATTCAACGACTCTTTAGGAAACGATTCAATGTGTTGTAAAATCATTTGGTAAGATTCATAAATCCTTTTAATACACACTAGATCAATATAGATTATAAAAACAATAAAACAAATAAATTTGGAGAGATTTTTATATTTATATATTCATATTTAGATATTAAAAAGGCTTTTGTTGTGGCCAGATTCCATAACTGTGTCTGTGCTGATCTAGAAGCCTCTCTGATTATCACAGCTCACACTGTAAACCCTCAATGAGCTGAATTATTATTTTAACAGATATTAGATCATCAGAGGAAAAATGATCAATAATGAAGTCTAATATCTCTTTCTCTGTGTGTGTGTGTGTGTGTGTGTGTGTGTGTGTGTGTGAGAGAGAGAGAGAGAGAGAGAGAGAGAGAGAGAGAGAGATTGTGGTGCTGGTTGTCATGGAGACGTGTAAAGTCTTGTAATTAGTCTCACAGTGGGAACATCAGATCTCACACACACACTCTCCCTCTGTGATATGTGTGTGTGTGTGTGTAAGGAGATCACACCACTGTGAAGTTACTGTATTTTGATTGTACTGAATTTTGATTGCAGCTTCTCCAAATGTTTAAATATCTGAATAATTCAATAACTGGATATCTAGATAACTCGATAACTGGATATCTGGATAACTCAATAACTGGGTATCTGGATAACCCGATAACTGGATATCTGGATAACTCAATAACTGGGTATCTGGATAACTCGATAACTGGGTATCTGGATAACTTGATAACTGGATATCTGAATAACTCAATAACTGGGTATCTGGATAACTCGATAACTACGTATCTGGATAACTCAATAACTGGATATCTGGATAACTCAATAACTGGGTATCTTGATAACTGTATAACTGGATATCTGAATAACTCAATAACTAGATATCTGGATAACTCAATAACTGGGTATCTGGATAACTGTATAACTGGATATGTGGATAACTCAATAACTGGATATTTGGATAACTCAATAACTGGATATTTGGATAATTCAATAACTAGATATCTGGATAACTCAATAACTGGGTATCTGGATAACTCAATAACTAGATATTTGGATAACTCAATAACTGGGTATCTTGATAACTGTATAACTGGATATCTGGATAATTCACTAACTAGATATCTGGATAACTCAATAACTGGATAATTGGATAACTCAATAACTGGATATCTGGATAACTCGATAACTGGATATCTGGATAACTCGATAACTGATATGAATTATTTCTGACTGAAACTGATGGAGATCGTAAGTTTCTCTTTAGCGTCTGTGAGCAGAGAAGATATTTTATTATGACCTGAACTTGATTAAGTTACCGTTGTGTGTTCAGTCTTTCTGTCAAAAGTAAAGGCACCCTTTTATTGTCATTGGTTCTCATTAACAGTGGGAGTAAAGGGTCTGTGACAATCACATGTAACTCAGTGACTAGAGAATAACTGTAAATGTACAAAAGAAAGTAAAAAGCTGAAACATTAAAATCTTGTCTTTGTACTGTATTTAACTGAATTCAGGTCAAATAGAATTTGATGATTCTTCTATTTACATTTTTCCAATTGCTCCATAGAAAGAGACAGACAGAGAGAGAGAGAGAGAGAAAGAGAGAGAGATACAGAGAGAGAGAGAGAGATATAGAGAGGGAGACAGAGAGAGAGAGAGAGAGAGAGAGAGAGAGAGAATTAGCCCCACTGGCTACAGTATTGCATCAATATTACATCACCCCCAGATTTGATTTCTTCTCTCTCTCCATCTCTCTCTTTCTCTCTCTCTCTCTCTTTCTCTCTCTCTCTCTCTCTCGTTCCTGAAGACTCCATCGTTCTCTTACCCAGAGTTCCAGTCCATGGACAGTCGGCATGGAAACGGCAGAATATTCAGTTCACACACAGCGGCGTGTCAGAGTGAGACGGTGATGATTCTCTCAGAGTCTCTACAGCCTTTAACACCTTCTCTACACTTCTCTCCCTCTCTCCTTCTCTCTCTCTCTCTCTCTCTCTCTCTCTCTCTCTCTCTCCCTGAATGCCAGCTAGTGTTAGCTCACACAACTATAACATTACAATATGACATTAATGTGAAAAATTGCATTATATTTTGCTGTTTTTAAACTCTAATAATCTTATTAATATTTGCACTTATAGTTCTGAAGCTGAGAACTTATAGTTCTCAGTCCAGGATTGTTTATGTAGCCACTTATTTCACACCAAAGTGCATTAGAGATATTCAGCTTTGTCCTATATATGTAACATAAATCGGTGACGCCCCCCTTAATATGTTCTGCCCCCCCCCCATTGCGCCACCCTCCTCTAAAATCCCACACTGACCACCAGCGCTCTGTAACGTCTGCCTGACCTCACAACAGTAAACATCAACAACACAATCTCGAAGGTTCAGAAAGAACCTGTGATTAATTAATTATTTCATTGATTATTTGCTGCTGTTAATAAAAATCTTTAACTTTAAGAAAACGCATGAGGAGCTCGTCTCTGTAGGCTTATCATTCCTGTGATGGAGCCTTGGTTCATAAGAGAAAATGTAGTAATGCAAATCTTTTCATTGTATTTAAAGATTCCAGTGACTGAGTTTAACCTCCAGCCTCAGTGAAGCTCATTAATCTGTTCATCTTTTTAAAGACTTTATTAAACAAATATATTCTAAATGCACGGCTGAGGAAGGAGACGCAGCGGTAAGAGCTCAAGTAGCTTTGGGTCAGAAGATATTAAACTCCAGCTACTCTAAATATAAACGTCATTAAGTATAATCAGATTCACACATTCTCATCACTTCCATTAACTTCCTCAGTCTAATCCATCTGGAGCATCTCAGCAGTCAGGATTCAGCACAGTGTTCACGCTCATCTCTTTAGGACCTGCATACTGTAAACACTGCTGACCAATGAGGAACTGGACACTGGAATATACTGACCTGCCATGGCTGTGATGGTGGACCATTTTTACAGGGATACATCACCATGGGAGCTGGTTACATTCACAATTACACATCATAAACAAGACTTCTAACCAATCAACAGTCCTCTGACCAATTAACAGCCTTCTGACCAATCAGAGACTGCCTTCTGACCAATCTACAGGCTTCTGACTGTAATAAACACTAATACAGTGTCAATGCAGATAAACACTGTTTTATACGGTCATTAATGCTTTAAGTACATTTTTAAAAGATTTCTCTTCAATATTTATGTATAATTACTCTTTACATATGTATTTATAATTTAAATATTGGTGTATGATTTCTCTTTACATATTTATTTATAATTTAAATATTGGTGTATGATTTCTCTTTACATATTTATTTATAACTGTAAGATTGTGTATAATTTCTCTTTCCTTCTCTGAACTGTAAGCTGTTTGAGTCATTGTGTTTCACTGGACTGGCTGACAGTCATGACCATCACTCATCCCCTTGTCTGACTGACAGCTGCACTGCAGAGTTCTCCTCACAGGTGATCAGAAAACAAAGCACAGATCAGAGTTACTGAGCAGATAAACACAGCGAATAAGCTGCGTTCTCCCCGCAGGACATTAGTACCTGCTGAGAAAATGACACAGGAGGAGCTGTATGACACCAGAACCACGGTCCCCTCCATACCGTCCCTGAAGAACATCTCAAATATCTCAGGTCCTCACAGCTGACTCACCACGGACCTGCACTCTGACCATCTTTAGTGCTGTGTTCCTCATTAAGACTGTGCTGTGTTCCTCATTAAGGCTGTGCTGTGTTCCTCATTAAGACTGTGCTGTGTTCCTCATTAAGGCTGTGCTGTGTTCCTCATTAAGGCTGTGCTGTGTTCCTCATTAAGGCTGTACTGTGTTCCTCATTAAGACTGTGCTGTGTTCCTCATTAAGGCTGTGCTGTGTTCCTCATTAAGGCTGTATTGTGTTCCTCATTAAGACTGTGCTGTGTTCCTCATTAAGACTGTGCTGTATTCCTCATTAGGGCTGTGCTGTGTTCCTCATTAAGGCTGTGCTGTGTTCCTCATTAAGGCTGTATTGCGTTCCTCATTAAGACTGTGCTGTGTTCCTCATTAAGACTGTGTTGTGTTCTTCATTAAGACTGTGCTGTATTCCTCGTTAAGGCTTTGCTGCGTTCCTCATTAAGGCTGTGCTGTGTTCTTCATTAAGACTCTGCCGGGTTCCTCACTAAGGCTGTGCTGTGTTCCTCATTAAGACTGTGCTGTGTTCCTCATTAAGGCTATGCTGTGTTCCTCATTAAGACTGTGCTCTATTCCTCATTAAGGCTGTGCTGTGTTCTTCATTAAGGCTGCGCCATGTTCCTCATTAAGACTGTGCTGTGTTCCTCATTAAGGCTGTGCCGTGTTCCTCATTAAGACTCTGCCGGGTTCCTCACTAAGGCTGTGCTGTGTTCCTCATTAAGACTGTGCTGTGTTCCTCATTAAGGCTATGCTGTGTTCCTCATTATGACTGTGCTCTATTCCTCATTAAGGCTGTGCTGTGTTCTTCATTAGGGCTGTACTGTGTTCCTCATTAACGCAGTGCTGTATTCTTCATTATGTCTGTGCTGTGTTCTTCATTAAGACTTTGCTGTATTCTTTGTTAAGACTGTGTCGTGTTTCTCGTTAAGGCTGTGCTGTATTCTTTGTTAACACTATGTCGTGTTTCTCGTTAAGGTTGTGCTGTATTCTTTGTTAACACTATGTCGTGTTTCTCATTAAGGCTGTACTGTATTCTTTGTTAAGACTGTGTCGTGTTTCTCGTTAAGGCTGTGCTGTATTCTTTGTTAACACTATGTCGTGTTTCTCGTTAAGGCTGTGCTGTATTCTTTGTTAAGGCTGTGTCGTGTTTCTCGTTAAGGCTGTGCTGTATTCTTTGTTAAGACTGTGTCGTGTTTCTCGTTAAGGCTGTGCTGTATTCTTTGTTAACACTATGTCGTGTTTCTCGTTAAGGCTGTGCTGTATTCTTTGTTAAGACTGTGTCGTGTTTCTCGTTAAGGCTGTGCTGTATTCTTTGTTAACACTATGTCGTGTTTCTCGTTAAGGCTGTGCTGTATTCTTTGTTAAGGCTGTGTCGTGTTTCCCGTTAAGACTGTGCTGTTTTCCTCATTAAGACTGTGCTGTGTTCCTCATTAAGAATGTTCTGTGTTCTTCATTAAGGCTGTGCTTTGTTCCTCATTAAGACTGTTCTGTGTTCTTCATTAAGGCTGTGCTTTGTTCCTCATTAAGACTGCTGTATTCCTCATTAAGGCTGTGCTGTGTTCCTCATTGAGACTGTACTGTGTTCCTCATTAAGGCTGTACTGTGTTCCTCATTAAGACTGTGCCGTGTTCCTCATTAAGACTGTGCTGTGTACCTTATTAAGGTTGTGCTGTGTTCCTCATTAAGGCTGTGCTGAGTTCCTCATTAAGGCTGCGCTGTGTTCCTCATTAAGACTGTGCTGTGTTCCTCATCAAGATTGGGCTAGACTGTGCTGTGTTCCTCATTAAGGCTATGCTGTGTTCCTCATTATGACTGTGCTGTGTTCCTCATTAAGCCTGTGCTGTGTTCCTCATTAAGACTGTGTTGTGTTCTTCATTAAGGCTGTACTGCGTTCTTCATTAAGACTGTGCCGTGTTCCTCATTAAGACTGCGCCGTGTTCCTCATCAAGATTAGGCTAGACTGTGCTGAGTTCCTCATTAAGGCTGTGCT
This sequence comes from Colossoma macropomum, assembly GCF_904425465.1. Taxonomy (NCBI): domain Eukaryota; kingdom Metazoa; phylum Chordata; class Actinopteri; order Characiformes; family Serrasalmidae; genus Colossoma; species Colossoma macropomum. Next base: position 174,238 of record NW_023494910.1, read on the forward strand.
GTGTTCCTCATTAAGACTGTGATGTATTCCTCATTAAGACTGTGCTGTGTTCTTCATTAAGGCTGATTTGTGTTCCTCACTAAGCCTGTGCAGTATTCCTCATTAAGGCTGTGCTGTGTTCCTCGTTAAGCCTGTTCTTTATACCTCGTTAAGGCTGTGCTGTGTTTCTCATTAAGGCTGTGCTGTATTCTTCATTATGTTTGTGCCGTGTTACTCATTAAGCCTTTGCTGTTTTCCTCATTAAGACTGTGCTGTGTTCCTCATTAAGGCTGTGCTGTGTTCCTCATTAAGGCTGTGCTGTGTTCCTCATTAAGGCTTTGCTGTATTCCTCGTTGAGGTTGTGCCATGTTCCTCTTTGAAGCTGTACATTATACCTTGTTAAGCCTGTGCAGTTTTCCTCATTATGGCTTTGCTGTGTTTGTTGTTAAGGCTGTGCTGTGTTCCTCATTAAGGCTGTTCTTTATACCTCATTAAGGCTGTGCAGTATTCTTCGTTTAGGCTTTGCTGTGTTCCTCGTTAAGGCTGTGCCATGTTCCTCATTAAGGCTGTTCTTTATACCTTGTTAAGGGTGTGCAGTATTCCTTTTTTAGGCTTTTGCTGTGTTCCTCGTTAAGGCTGTGCTCTGTTCCTCGTTAAGGCCGTGCAGTATTCCTCGTTTAGGCTTTGCTGTGTTCCTCGTTAAGGCTGTGCTCTGTTCCTCGTTAAGTCTGTGCAGTATTCCCTGTTTAGGCTTTGCTGTGTTCCTCATTAAGGCTGTGCTTGT